>NC_134834.1:100172169-100228541 GCF_004210375.1 Tachypleus tridentatus
AAAATTTATAACCCTTCTTCAGTGTTTTTCAGGTCAGATCCACAACTATATTAAATAAAAACTTTTTTTATTTATTTAACAGATTGGGCAGAGATGAAAATCAAGCAATGACTGAGGCCTTTTATTAAGTAATGATGATGGAAATCACTTGTTTGATTAATGATAATTAAAAATAATTATTTTTACTGTATATTTGTTTTCACTCTGAATTAACAATTCTCACTTTGAACTTAAAACCCTGTAAGCAAATTATTTACTTATACCTTACTATTTATTTAAAGTTTAAAAAGTTTTCCTCTAGATTTTCAGTTGCAGAAGTCTTTGATCAAATCCTCAAAACTAATTTGGCGTAACAAATCTGCTTCTATACTTAGCAGAGACAAGACAGCCAGCCTGTCTTGTCATATAGTTGTTCTGCTGGCATTGTTAATATACTTGAGTTGAGAAAATGAACGCTCAGCTGTGTAATTTGTGACCATTAATGTTAAAAATATATGCACTGCAATGTCTATGTTTGGGAACGCACGCTCAATTTGTCTTCTGAAATTATTTTATATAAGTTCAGCATGACTGAACACAGCATGACAGCTGTGAACTTATGGCGCACATGTGAGTGAAAGTGTTTAAGCTCGACAGAGAGATTAGGTGTCCAAGTCCTCTGGGTAAGCATCATTAGCTTTTGGGAACACTGAGAGGACCTTTCAGTTTCAGCAGACATCATTTGGATCATCAGTTAGGAAGAAACCTGTTTGATGTTTCTTTGTACACCTCTTTTCTTCTTCGTCTGGGTTTCTAGTTCGTCAACAATTGTGTAGAAGGTGGTGAAACAAATTTATCTCTGGCATTCAGATCTACTTTTGCATCTCAGTCATTGAGTACCTTCCTTCTGAAACGTTTGCGAGTTTGAGCTGCATTGTAATCAATACCTGTTAGTATTTCCTTCTGCTTCAAATCTATCAAGGCCATCCTTTAAAGTGCATAGTTGGTCAGCTAATGACCCGTACAGATCTGCACGTGTTTTTTAAATTCATATTCTCATTTTGCAGAACTTGACTTGCTTTATGAAACATTTGCAAAATCTCATCCCACATGATCAACATTAAAAACAAATTCTAGCTCTTACATCTCATTTGGAATATTGTCTGTTTCTCTTCTAGTGTCTCCCTTTTCTGACTGGTTTTCAACTAGACATTCTAAAGCTTCAAAATCTTAAAAAAAACTTCAAAATTGCTGTTGTTGCCATAGTATGTGCTTCCCATCTGGTATCAGAGAGATTTTAACACACTTTCATTTCCAAGACAAGTTTTAAGAATTTTTCACCAGCTAGTTGAGGATGAAAAAATTTATAGGGCAAATGCATTGTAAAGAACAAACTAACTGCCACTTGACAGCAATCAACAGCACTTGGGCCTACCAGATGTTATGAATGGGCTGCACAGGGCACATACATGGCAAACTTATTTTCTTCTAAAATCTCTTGCTGCATCCCTTATAACGCCCAGACATGTTGGCAGCATAGTCGTAAGACTGACAACTACATTTTGAAAAAATTAAATTTGCAAACTTTATGTAAGTACTGCAATACCTGGTTTGCCATTTCCTCACGGTATGGTCTTTCAGTTCCAGAAAGGTTAAAAAGCATTCAATAGGTTGCCCATCTTTTAAGTATTGAAGTACAACACTTAACTGATCTATATGCGATAGATCTGGCGTCGAATCAATTGACAAGCTAAAATAGCCAGAAAAATTTACTTCATCAACAATGAACGCACGGACCTTCTGTGCCATTGGTTCAATGAGTTCTTCACAGGTGGTTTTGGACAAGTAAGAAGGTTTTCCTTTTCCAGAACTTCTATATTTCGAAATGTGCCCTGCTAACAATGGATCAAACTGACTGCAGTGAACCAAATTTTTCATCTGTTCCTCGAAAAGCCAGACCACGTTCAGCTAACGTACGAATAACAGTTATTACACTCTCCAAGATATGTTCCCAATAATTGCACTCTTCTTTAATTTGTTTTCCAACTCCTGTCGCAAGCCTAAACCTTGTCTGTGAGATAAGTATGTTAACAAAGCAATAAACTGACCCTGTTGATGGTGAATGCAATAATCATTCTCTCTTGTATTGCTCACCATTGGCTTTTACCCCAAAGAAAAGAGTTTGCGAACAGTATTTCGTTGGTTTACCACTATTGAAACTCCGACAAGATTTGCCAAATGGCCCATTGTGGTGCTGACAGTCAGTGAGTTCACAAGCAATCCAATAAGACACATAATCTGCAGAGAAATCGAGCCACAACCCTGAATCTTTTGCTTTAGTTTTTCATCTTTTGTACACTGAAGCATTTTACCATAGTCCAGTAGATTTTCATTTTCAGCAACTGTTTCAACTTAAGACTGTCTTGTAAACCAACTTGCATCAACATTACCACTGGAGGTATCAAGGAGAATATAGAGGCAAAGTGAGATCATTTGTGGAACTTGTGCCAGTTGAGCCAGTCTGTGACACCTCAACGTCATCATGATGTTCGGACCTTAAAGTGGACAAAGTGGTACTTGTAGGTGTGGAGCTTGGTTCAACTTCAGTCTTGGTAGAGTCAGATGCAGTACAAGTGACTTCTTAGGGCGTATGAGGGTTTTGATTTGGAAGATCATGTTGTGTAAGTTGAGTGAAAACATTAGTCAGCTTTTCAGTCTTGACCACCAAATCAAAGCCTTTTATTGGTTCTTTTTACCAGTTTTCTCGTTTGTGCACCACTTAGTTTAACACATTTCATCTTGCAGTCTGAAAAATACAGAAACAAAAATAAAAAACACAAAATAATATGGATCTTATATAGTTAAAATGACTAGAAAAACACTGAAAATCATAAAGAAAAACGTTTTTAAAGAGAGTCAAGCATAAAAAAACTCAGGTCTACATTTAAACAAAGATTGTTGGAAAGTTCTCCCTAGGACCTAGGTCCATCAGCACATAAACGTGAATTAATAAATACCTTTACTGATTTGCTGCATTCTAATTGGTTGAAAACCATTCGAGACTAGCTTCCATCCATTTTAGTAGAATTAGTTTTCAGTCATTGCAAAAGTTTCATTAAGGTTGTTGCTATGGTAATTGTATGCAAGAAGCATCGTAAGTGGTAATATGCAAACCATTGTGAGCAAAAACTTTCCAAAACAATTTGTGATCAATAACACATACTGTAGTAGCCAATATACATAGCGATCATTCTGTACTGGTACACATACATAACATAACAATCAATTGTAAACTGTACTGTACATTGAACTATTAAATAGGGGTTAGGCCTATGCTAGAGTACCTTAATCCTAATCAAATATGTGATGTATGGTTTGTTGGCTCATCTAAAGTCCCAGGTCAAAACTGAGCTCAAAGTTGAGGTTTTAACTTGATGCTAATACATTGCAACTGAGGCCACTAACGTTAAGCCTAGTACTCAGTACTAAACTTGCTCACATGAACTTGTTCAATTCATGCACTTTTTCACACAAGCCTAAATTGATTTTGTTGATTTGTCGGTTCTTTACAGTATCTTTGTATGACCACAGTACTGTACTACTACTACAGTATAGTGTGTACACAACAACGTTAAGAATCATGTTGTTGTACATGTCAAAGTCTTACGCAATTTGACCTAAGAGGTCGAATTGTAGCCTTTAGACTGCTCCGATCAGTCAATTATTTTCCCAGCTTTTCAAAAATGTAATAGAACACATACTGATCTGAATTTACAGTCACAAAATAGTTGAATTACACCTAAACGTTTGTCGTCGTTGTCTGTGTTTCTGTCTCGGATTGTACGCTCGTCTCATAAAAGATATCACCAGAGGGCCGGTCCCGGTCGTAGCATTATGACGTCAGGATAGGATCAAGGAAGATTTGTTTTTGAATTTCGCGCAAAGCTATTCGAACGCCTTAACACGCTTGGCCATGTCGGGCTGATCAAGGAAGAAGTAAGGAGAATATAATTGTTATCTCCATTTTTGGGTCTAAAAATGGAATATTTGATAAAATTTTGTTAGCTATTTATCCCATAAGTAAATCTCAGGTTCGGATCTGTTTACATTATTACATAATCACAAGGAAATACACATATGCCCAAACACTTTTATAGGTTACTTGTAATCTATGAACGGTAGCATTGCTACAATGGCATTCCTTTTTTTCTTGATATGATAAATTTCAAAACATATACTCACACACAAAGGAGGTTTTTAACAGCAAGCTGTTTGAAGTAAAAAAAATTACAGCTCAGAAAAGCTTCAGTGAGAAACACACGTATAAAAATATTACAAACCACACATTAATAATGCAATACTAACGCAAATAAAACTAAAACAAACGAAACAATAACCCATATTTAACGTACGAAAACAGAAGCCGAAAAAACATAAAACGAGCCACGTTTCTGTACACATCTGTCACCATTTCGTTTGACTTATGTTTCTGTGGTATTATATTCTTATTTTTCTGTAGATGTGATTGAATAAAGCAGTAAAAAGATAAAACAAAACAGTTCCACTGCCTATAATTTCTTATAAATAGCCATATCAGAAGGAATTATTGAAAAAGATATTTCACCTTCAAGGTCAGACATCATGACATACGATCATCTTTTACCTGAAGTTTTATCAACATTTTGTACTGCTCTTTATAGTAATCTTTCGCAAATCAATGACTTTTTACTTCAGATACATAGTATAGTAGTTACTCGAAATTTTAGTCACTCACCGAGCCAAATAAAACGTTTTTAGCAATGTAAAGTCGAACACGGCAGATAAGGACAATTACTAAAAAATCGACTGAAGGTGAGTTTGGCAGTGAAAGAGTTAAGGGCATGTTAGCTAGGGGAAAAAATATGGTGTCCCCCTTCCCTTGGTGCCCTGAGCACGTGTTTATTTTGCTTTATGGTTAATACAGGGCTGAGGTTATGCAGAACTGAGGAGAAATAAAACATTCTATAAGTTTGTTCTTAATGGTCTCAGCTATGTAAGCGCATGTAATAAATGTACGGAAATCATCACGCTTACAGAATCTTCTGTAGGCAGGAAATTAGTCTAATTATATCCTGTCTCGAGCTTTATCACTTCCTTTCAGAGTGGCGTGTATTTTCGCCAATTATTCCATTCACAATGTCTTCAACATAATATCATTCGTTTGTTAAAGGATACACTAAATTGCAAAATATAAAACACTAAGTTTTACGTCACTCGTAATCTCTCTCTTATTTTCCCTCCTTTTCTGTGTCCTGAACGTTAAGTTGGCATGTTGTAATTATCGTCAAATTAACTTTTAACTCTAAGACTGTATGGAGATTAACCATACTAAAAAATGAGTTTCGATACACGCCTTGAGTACAACACAGATAGCTAATCGTGTAGCTTTGTGCTTAATAATAAACAGTCAAGTGTAAAAAATGCGCATTCATCTTTACTACAATAATTATGCCCTCACACAAAGAGCAGATAAGGAAATAAAATTGTAACAATAAGCTGGATGTTAAATGCTATATTGTGATGCCGAATACTGAAAATAGGCATCTTTATCTTGCATTTTGCTATGTACTATGTTTTAATTAAAAGTGGACATTTTCAAACTGATCTTATGTGATTACTGATAGAACTGGTGCAGTAATTGTTATAAAAACATAAGGTGTTTAAAAATTACTTTTCAGATCTGTCTTTTGTCTCCCATAAGTCATTCTAAACAAGCTTTTTATTCAATACCAGAACTCATCAATTGGGCTGGACAGTAAAAAACCAAAATTATATGAAACGTTATATATATATCCTTTAAAAAATTGAGCTTAAAAGCCGAGAGGGCGAAATACGGGAAAAGCCGTAGGCCTAAAATTCTTATATAAAAAAATAATGCATCTGTTTTCAAAATATTTTGATGCTTCAATAACACGCTGGCTTTAGGATTTTAAAACTTAATTGTTACAGCAAGTTTCATAGACGGTAGCTGAGATACCGTACTACTGTAATATTTCTAGTTAATGAAAGGTACTGATATAATTTTGACTACTGACCTGTATTACAGTAAGTATCGAAGATAGACTTTCTCTGTTGCTAATACTGGTTATTGATTATGAATAATTTAGGTACTGACACTTTGAACCTCGGTGGTGCTTCAATTGTTTTTAATTTTTAAATACCTAATTTCTCCAAAATTGTCTGAAAAAGCCTGGTGATACTTTAACTAAAAGTATTTGCATACATGGTATAAGTTTTCCATAGTAGTTATGCGGCTGTAAACGAATAAATTATTATTTTTTCCACAACTATAAAGAAATTAATTTAATTTATCCAGTCTCTGTTATAGCTGTCTTACACATATAGGCCCGGCATGGCCAGGAGGTTAAGACTCTGGACTCGTAATCTGAGAGTCGCGGGTTCGAATCCACGCCACACCAAACATGCTCGCCCTTTTAGCCGTGGGAGCGTTATAATGTGACAGCCAATCTCACTATTTATTGGTAAGAGAGTAGCCAAAGAGTTGGCGGTGGGTGATGATGACTAGCTTCCTTCCCTCTAGTCTTACAATGCTAAATTAGGGACGGCCAGCGCAGATAGCCCTCGTGTAGCTTTGCGCGAAATTCAAAACAAACCAAACCTTCCACACATAATAAGATAAGAGTTGCTCGGTCAAAGCTATTATAACAGCCACTTATGATGATGATGTCATATACAGTACTTTCAAGATGAGGTGGGGTGTAGGTGGAATGTGGGAGATCAGGCCTATAACTGGGTAAGGATATGAAATCATAACACCATGGTTGTGTATCTAGGATAGATATCGCTTCAAGTTGTCATTTTATTCTCTTAGCCAACTTAAACTATACGAGTTTTCACAATTCTATTTAGATTACTAATTATTGCAACTTTTTATCTATAACAAAGATAGTTTTGCTCCCAATATCATTTCCCCACTTGTTTTATCAATTGTCAACAATCGCGTGAAATTTATATAGGCGTAGGCTAGGAATACTTGTATTAGAACGTATCTTCAACTCATACCGAATCATGGTTTGAATAACATACAACAGTAAAATATGTTGGTTTTCTCGTCGGTAAACGTATGTTTCGAATTTTACGTGCGCATACACAAGCATTAGATATACGGTTTTACAAGTTTTATCCTAGCATAATCATTATTCAACATATTCGGTTGACACGTGTGGTTATTTATGAAGCGGCGCTATAAATACATCACCTTATATGTTCTCACAGTTACTGCACGTGGGCGTGAATGTCTTTTCTAAGAGTTCCGTTACTCGTACCATCCGCCTTCGAGTACGAGCTTACTAAACCATCAAAATCTTAAATGCATATACACGTTCTGTGGAGAAAGGAATCTGTGCTCGTAACTTCTTGACAAGTAACCTCTGATTGATTTGTATATGTCTGTGTATTCATGTGCATGTTTCGTGCGTGAAAGTATATGTGAATGACGAGAACATTTCTTGAAGATCGCTACACTACTCACTTCTTTGTAGTGGAGTGTGATCTCACAAATTCTACCGGTTCCACAAAATAACAAAACGAAACTCACTGAACCAAGAAAGTTACCTTTCCCTTAGTTTGTTTGCCTGCTAAAGAATGTTCCTATAGTCAGTTTATTAAATGTTGGTCTGTGTTATGTATCTGATGTTTACCGAAATGCGTGATGTTGAAACTCATGCAAGTTGATTTCACGTAAAACAAACAAACAAAACTAGTCTTTATTTTCGGTAGTAAATTAATATTTTTTATTAATGGGAGAGACAAATAAATTTTTTATGAGTGCAAGAAGACAATAATATGTAAAACACGCTGCATCTGGGCCTGGGCATGGCCATGTGATCAGGGTGCTCGACTCGCAATCTGAGGATTGCGGGTTCGGTTTCTCATGCCATCAAACATACTCGCCCTTTCAGCCATGGGAACGTCATAAGTTACGCTCAATCCCACTATTCGTTGGTAAAAGTTGTCTGTGGGTTATGAAATCCGATGTTTAGCAGTATGAGCCTGCAGATATGTCGCTGTGCTGCTAGGAGGCTTTCATTAACGTTTGCTACAGGCTACTATCTATCATTTGTACGCAGTTGTGGACATGTGTTAATAATAACGTTTTCATTTTCAACAAAATTAATTCGCTAACGACCTTCTAGCAGCACAGTTGTATGTCTGTAGACTTATAACACTAAAATTGGATTTAACTACCTGTGGTTGGCACAGCATAAATAGCCTATCATATAGTTTGTGTTTAAAACAAACAATCTAATGACAGTACGAACAACGTAAAATAAACTTACTTTTAAATTTCATGGCTTATTGAATATACCTGTTAACTAGTACTGACCTGAGAATTTCACTAACTTCTCAATCACTGAGCCGCGCCGGCATGACCAGATGGGTTCAGGCGTCGACTCGTAATCTGAGGGTCGCGAGTTCGAATCCCCATCACATCAAATATGCTCGCCCTTTCAGCCGTGGGGACGTTATAATGTCACGATCAATCCCAGTATTCGTTGGTAAAAAGAGTGGTCCAAGCTTTGGCGGTGGGTGGTGATGACTAGCTGCCTTCCCTCTAGTCTTACACTGATAAATTAGGGACGGCTAGCGCAGATAACCCTCGTGTAGCTTTGTGCGAAATTCAAAACAGACCCAACCAATCACAGAGCGAACTGAAAGTAACTGATTTTCGTATTTATAATGTATCTTTGTTTCTAGATGATTCGCAAGTTATCTCGATCATTCACAAATATTCTAGATATTCGAGGACTACTTTTAGCAATTTTCTAAATCTAGTGGCATTATCATGTTAACAGCTTCCTCTAATGAACAACTAATTCAAAATATTGAAAACATAGCTTACAATAAAATTATACTTATGGAACTTAGAGAAATAAAACGTTGTCACTATTATTTTTATTTTAGAGTTAATTCAGATGAGGCGTAATCCAGTGCACGCGGATCAAGAGTCGATAAAGAGATAAGGCAGTGCTCGGCTTAATTTTCGAGGAAGGGGTGGGGTGTAGGGAGGCTGCGCCCAGTGCTAAACTCTCCAGTGTGTCTCCCGGCTCTCATTCCTTTGTCTACGTATGTAGCGATCCAAGGATAAATCTGGCTCATGGTCACTTAATGTCTGTAAAAACAAAAGTGTTAATGGATGTAAAATACAAAATGATAGGTGAGGGTATGTATGTGTTTTCTTATAGCAAAACCATCTAGGGCTATTTGTTGAGCCCACCAGGGGAATCGAACCCCTGATTTTAGCTTTGTAAATCCATAGCCATACCAGTGTACTAGCGGGGGGCCATGATAGGCGAAACGATTTGTTGTGGGTGAAATGAAAGACGTGAGGTACAGTGTGGATTTCAATATAAAAATAAAACACTTTATTCAGTGAAGCAAAATAAAATGAAAGTCACAAGTAATCATCAATGGTAAAGAAATAAAGGGTAAAAATGTAACTAGTTGAGAAAATCAGAAAATAGAAATATAATAAAACAAACACAGGACTTCCACAACAAGTTTTGATTCTTTCAGAAAAACGAACTTTCTTCAGAAATCATATTCAATATCATATGAACACGAATTCCGTAAATGATACCTTATAATGATAATAATATTCAGAAGTAATTTAAAGGTATGACACTGGAGACCCTATATGTGTGGGGCAGGGGGTAATTACCGAACTGGCCCGATAGATGTAGTCTTAAATCAAACCTATCATAACACAGAATATCATTGCGTAATAAAACGTTAAAGGGATTTGGTTCAACTTGTAGTTTTTCTAACAGTTACCGGTATGAAACTAGGGTAAATTTAATAAATTCATTTTAGTGATATATTTTTATTTTAATTGTCTGTTTCCGTTGTTTATACCACGTTGAAAGCGCCGGTTGTCGTCTTATCTCCGAAACTAAGTCATGTCCGGTATTGTACATTGACTGCGTACGGAGGATAATGGTATAAAACAGCAGGCCTCGTACTTAAGAAGCCTGATTTACATCTGCGCATTCGAACCCTGTTGTATATCATGCTTGTCGTTTTAGTGGTGGAGACATTATACTACAGCGATTAACCTAACTTTTCTGTGGTATGGGTACCACAAGAATGGGTGGTGTTGACTATCTGTCTATCCTGCTTTTCTTCGAGTTCAGTGTTTCCAAACGTTAAGCATTATTATATCACTTTTGAGACTTTAGCCCCATCGGTGTACTACTAGAGGTGGGATTAGTCAGCGATCTAGCTGCTATCCGAGGAAGGAGGATAGTGACTAGATACTGTAATAATGTACAGAAAGGAAATGAGAAAATAAACAGAAGTTTACGAAGATTACATAAATTGGCTATTAAGAGTTACGTTAAAGAAATAATAATTGCATACAAATTTGAATATGTACCTGGAGATAAATAAGTTGATGATTGTTCAATGCCAAAGGTGGAATTGCTTGAGACCACACAGTAGGACAGGGATATACAGCTTAATGTTGGTGAGCTTCAGATAAAGATGCAGATCCACGTTACACGTCAATGAGGTGATTTCCAGACTCTGGGAGGAAACTTTTTAATGTGGGTATCCCCTTTTATTTTTCGTCCCTGCCAGAAACACTGTTCTATCAGTTTTAAATTAGGGACGAGTGATACAGATATCCTGCGAATCGCTTTACGCAAAATTTATCAAAGAAACAGATTTGGCTTTTATAATGGAAGATACATTGTTGTTTTTGCACTGGTTTAAAATGGAAAGATAATGCAGCAATTTTTTTTCTCTTTTAATTGACAGGCAAGTGGTTGTCAGTTTAAAAACAAACAGACAGAAGAACATGCCACTGAGAGTAATTATAAGACTATTAAACCAATCACTGAACCAGCCTAAGATGACAACATTATCGAATTTAATGAGATGATTCTGGAAGACAAAGTTTTTAAAAACTACACATAGTATAGCTGTTTTTAAAACTTCTTGCAATTCAATCCTAGTTGACTGCATTGCTATTAAAATAAGTCTCAAAGAAGTAGTAACTCGTTGTATCTAAAAACATGTGGAAAATATGCAGAATTGGAAACATTTTTTAAGATACATATTGATTTGGCTAACCAATCGTAAGTAGGCCATCATAATGTGTAAGTATTTCTGCTTCATGTGTGTGTGTGTGTGTTTTATTTTCTTATAGCAAAGCCACATCGGGCTATCTGCTGAGCCCATCGAGGGGAATTGAACCTCTGATTTTAGCATTGTAAATCCGTAGCCGTACCACTGTACTAGCGGGGGGCTCTGCTTAATTTAACAGACTTCTAAAGTATTATTCAGACATAAGGTCAAGTAGCACACAATGGAATTACCCAGTAACACAGGAGACAAGTTTTATGACATATCAAGTCAGAAAAATGCAACCATTTTGATTAGATATGACAGGTAATCTCAAGTATACTAAGAAGGTTCCAAATCAGAAATAACAAAAAGTCAAAAAGTTTTTGGGTAGGAAATATATAGTCTCAAAGAGGGTATAAAAGGATAACATTAAAGAAAAAAATAACCATAAAAAGTTTAACTTCACTGCAATGATAGGAGATTTTGATCATTATAGAAGATGAAGAACACTGGTAAGATGGGAAATTAGGAAACCACGAAAAGAATATGGAGAAAGGTTAATTGAGAATTAAAATGTTAGCAGCAAAGATTTCTTCAAATATGTGAATATTAAGCAAAGCCTTTGAAGGATGATGTAGAAAGATTAATATATGATGATTATTAAATATTTTTAATCAGTTTTTACTGATGAAGACTTAAGCAGTATTCCTCATCTTGAACATTTGATAGATGAAAACAACATCGAAAAAGATGATCACATTCATTCTGAACTTGTTAAAAAAATTGGGATATGTAACAAATGATAAAGTTCATGGGCCAGATAATATTTATCCAAGGATTTTGAAAGAGATTAAAGACTGGATATGTGAGCCACTTATTACCATATCTTCTTAATTCTTGAGTAGTAGACAAGTACCAAAGGACTGGAAGCTAATGTAACTCTGAAATTTTCGAGGGAGGTAATAAAAATTGTCCCAGTAATTATAGACCCTTTAACCTTACATCAGTTTTGGGAAACATTTTGGGAAGTCTTATAAAAGATACTTTACAAAATAATTTAACAAAGCTCAAAATTTTATTGGATAATCAAAATGGTTTTACTAAGGGAAAATTTTGTTTTAAAAGTCTGTTGGTATTCTTTGAAGAGGTTACTGGTTATGAAAATGAGAGTAAGGGTGTAGATTTGGTTTGTATAGATTTTCAGAAAGCATTTAGCATGGTTTCACATAGATTATTAAAAAATTTAACTCTAGGAGTGAATGATAGGTTTGCTCATCAGATAGAAAACTGATTAGGTTGAAGAAAGCAGTGGGTTGTTACAAATGGAGTTCAGTCAAACTTGATCACTGTCACAAGTGGAGTTCCTCAGGAATCAATGTGAGAACTTTAGATCTTTGTAGATTGTTTACATTTGTTGATGACATTAAAGTTTGGATGTTACTGGCTTTAAGGATAATGATGCTTTCCAAAAGAATTATCATTTAGTGAGTTGATAAAATAAATAGCAGACAAATTTTAAACAAAGCAAAATAATACAAGTAAGATACCACAACTTCAGTTATGAGTATCATTTTCATGAGAATAACCTTATAATAACAGTGTTATGGGGAAAAAAAATGTTCTTGGTGTTCTGGTTCATTAGTCTCTCGAGCCATCCAAATGATGTTAGTGGCATGGCAAATTAGGATTTTATGTTATATGTACTGAAATAATGAATTTGTAAATGTTATAATGTCTCTTTATAGGTCATTGATTAAGCCACATTGGGATCACTGTGTTAAGCCTTGGGATCCTTAACTCGGAAAGGACATTGAATTGTTTGGAAGGAAGGGTTCAGAGGAGGGTTACTAAAGTGACACCTGGAATGAATAGGCTAAGATCTCATGTTTTACTTTGAAAACAGAAAAGCTAGAAAGGGTCTGCTTGAGTTAGTTATTTATTTTTCTAACATATTTAATGGAAAGACTAGAGGACACATTTTGACAAGAAAGGAGTCATCTTCAGCTAAGACAACTTAATATTTCTAACAGGGTGATTAGTCTTTGTAATGGGTTGCCTTTGGATGTGGTAGATGCAGTTAATTTGAGGGAGCTGAGGGAAAGTTTCACAGGTATTTGAATAATAGGGGCTGACTTTAGATTTTTTTAATGCTTATTTTAATTTAGTAGATAGGATGGTCTAGATGAATCTGAAGGTCCCTTGTTGCCCTTTAATGTCATGTTTCTTAGTTTCTTTGTATTAAATCAAAGCCACACTTGGCTTTCTGTTTTGACCACTGTCGGTAATTAAAATGGGGCAACTGTTGTATTAGTATTTATATATTGAATGATTCCCGATGATGTCATACTTTGATATCTAATTATGAAAAGAGGAGTTTAATATCCTTGTGTTGAACAGGCAAGCACCACTTAAGCAATACATTTGATAGATCAATAATATAACTGTTATTACTTACTTCTATGTTGGTTATGGATATGTTATAGAAGAGAATTATTATATGTCCTCCACTGTTACAGCGGCAACTCTACGAATTTACAATTCTAAAATCAGGGGTTTGATTCTCCTTGGTGGACTCGGCAGATAGCTCGATGTGGCTTTGCTATAAGAAAACATGCATACCGTCATATTATATTTTTTGAAATAATTTTTCAATTTTCTCTCTGTAGGAATTCCATGTTGCCTATGTGTTTATTAAGATGGGGATATCTCCCAGACCAGGAGTGTGGGCCCTGGAAAGATCGACAGATGGGGGGAAGACTTACCAGCCCTGGCAGTACTTTGCAGACACCCCCGGTGATTGTGTCCAGTACTTTGGAAATGACTCACTACATCCCCTCACTGAAGATGATTCAGTCATTTGTGAAACAAAGTTCTCTAAAGTTGTTCCTTTGGAAGGGGGTGAGGTGAGTGAAAGCTAGAATTGGTTTGACAGGTGTTGGTAAACACAGAATTAATGTTCCTGTGAGTTAAACAGAGAAGAAAAATTGTCCATCATGATCAATTATTTGATAGCACTGTGGGATTTAGTCATTACACATATGGTACTTTATATTGTGAAGCATCTGAAGATAATATATATATATCTTGCATTGAACGTATCAGTTGATGAAGCAACTTTCTGTATAGTTTAGATCAATAGAGTAAGTTAATGTTTATAAGGAAAATAAATCCTGGAGATTCAAATGAATAAATATTAAGAAAAAATGCTTCATGGGAAGAGTAATCTTGCTTAGATTAGGGAAAGTAATATATATACATGTTCCTCAATTGGGGGAAAGTAATATGTATACATATGTTTCTCAATTGGGGAAAGTATTATATTTCTACATATGTTCCTCAATTGGGGGAAGTAATACATAAACATATGGTATATATTAGTCCTTCACTGGAGAAACTAATATATATACATGTGTTACTTCATTGGGGAAAGTAATATATATACATGTGTTCCTCAATTGGGGAAAGTAATATATATATATATATATGTTCCTTCATTGGGGAAAGTAATATATATATATATATACATGTGTTCCTTCATTGGGGAAAGTAAGATATACACATGTGTTCCTTCGTTGGGGAAAGTAATATATATACATGTGTTCCTCAATTGGGGAAAGTAATATATATATACATGTGTTCCTCAATTGGGGAAAGTAATATATATATAGACATGTGTTCCTTCATTGGGGAAAGTAATATATATACATGTGTTCCTTCATTAGGGAAAGTAATATATATATATATGTATATGTATACATGTTCTTCAATTGGGGAAAATAATACGATTATGTTCCTTGATTGGAGAAAGTGATATATATGTATGTTCCTTCACTGGGGAAAGTAATATATATGTATATATATCAAATTACACTGTTCCTTGATTAGGGAAAGTACTATACATGTATAAAAAATTACACTGTTTCTTGATTAGTGAAAGTAATTTATAGATCAAATTACACTGTTCTTTTATTAGGGGAAGTTAAGAGGGATATAAAATGACACTTTTCATTTACTTTGCAACTATTTTCATTGCGTTATTTTGACTTGTTGGTTATAACCAAGACTTTGTAGCTAATGCAGTTTTACACTGGGTTTTAACCAAGATGTTTGTTACATGTGTAACTTGTCACTGGGATTTTAACCAGGAGATTTGTTACAAGTGTGACCTGATAATGGGTTTTTCACCAAGATGTTTGTTACATGTGTGACTTGACACTTGGTTTATAACCAGGAGGTTTCTTGTAATTGTGATTTTAACCAGGGAGTTTGTTACAGATCTTATTTTACTTTGGGTTTTTAATCAGGCTGGTTATTTGTTACTAATGCTACTTTATACTTGGTTTTTCATGAGGTTATTTGTTACAAACATGACTTTACTCTGGGTATTTAACTAGGAAGTTTGTTACAAATGTAACTTAACACTGGGTTTTTAACAAGGCTGTTTGTTACAAAAGTTAATTTACTCTGATTTCTAACTGTGAAGTTTGTCACAAAAGTTACTTTGTCTTGATTTTTTTACTGTGAAGTTTGTTGCAGAAGTTACTTTACCATGGATTTTTTAACAATGAAGTTTGTTGCAAAATTTACATAACCATGGTTTTTTTAACAATGAGGTTTGTTACAAAAGTTACTTTACCATGGATTTTTTAACAATGAAGTTTGTTGCAAAAGTAACATTACCATGGTTTTTTAACAATGAAGTTTGTTGCAAAGTTACTTTACCATGGTTTTTTTAACAATGAAGTTTGTTGCAAAAGTTACATTACCATGGTTTTTTAACTATGAAGTTTGTTACAAAAGTTACATTACCATGGTTTTTTTTAACAATGAAGTTTGTTGCAAAAGTTACTTTACCATGGTTTTTTAACAATGAAGTTTGTTACAAAGTTACATTACCATGGTTTTTTTAACAATGAAGTTTGTTGCAAAGTTACATTACCATGGTTTTTTTAACAATGAAGTTTGTTACAAAGTTACATTATCATGGTTTTGACAATGAAGTTTGTTGCAAAGTTACTTTACCATGGTTTTTTAACAATGAAGTTTGTTGCAAAGTTACTTTACCATGGTTTTTTTAACAATGAAGTTTGTTGCAAAGTTACATTACCATGGTTTTAACTATGAAGTTTGTTACAAAGTTACATTATCATGTTTTTTAACTATGAAGTTTGTTGCAAAGTTACATTACCATGGTTTTAACTATGAAGTTTGTTGCAAAGTTACATTATCATGTTTTTTAACTATGAAGTTTGTTACAAAGTTACATTACCATGGTTTTTTAACAATGAAGTTTGTTGCAAAGTTACATTACCATGGTTTTTTAACTATGAAGTTTGTTACAAAGTTACATTACCATGATTTTTTTAACAATGAATTTTGTTGCAAAGTTACTTTACCATGGTTTTAACAATGAAGTTTGTTGCAAAGTTACATTACCATGGTTTTAACTATGAAGTTTGTTACCAAAGTTACATTTCAATGGTTTTAACTATGAAGTTTGTTGCAAAGTTACATTACCATGGTTTTTTAACTATGAAGTTTGTTGCAAAGTTACATTACCATGGTTTTTTTAACAATGAAGTTTGTTGCAAAGTTACATTACCATGGTTTTTTAACTATGAAGTTTGTTACAAAGTTACATTACCATGGTTTTTTTTAACAATGAAGTTTGTTGCAAAGTTACATTACCATGGTTTTAACCATGAAGTTTGTTACAAAAGCTACATTACCATGGTTTTTTTAACAATGAAGTTTGTTTAAAAGTTACATTACCATGGTTTTAACTATGAAGTTTGTTACAAAGTTACATTACCATGGTTTTAACAATGAAGTTTGTTGCAAAGTTACTTTACCATGTTTTTTAACAATGAAGTTTGTTACAAAGTTACATTACCATGGTTTTTTTAACAATGAAGTTTGTTGCAAAGTTACATTACCATGGTTTTAACTATAGTGTTTGTTACAAAGTTACATTACCATGGTTTTTTTAACAATGAAGTTTGTTGCAAAGTTACATTACCATGGTTTTAACTATGAAGTTTGTTACAAAGTTACATTACCATGGTTTTTTTAACAATGAAGTTTGTTGCAAAGTTACATTACCATGGTTTTAACTATGAAGTTTGTTACAAAAGTTACATTACCATGGTTTTTGTCAACAATGAAGTTTGTTGCAAAAGTTACTTTACCATGTTTTTTTAACAATGAAGTTTGTTACAAAAGTTACATTACCATGGTTTTAACAATGAAGTTTGTTGCAAAGTTACATTACCATGGTTTTAACTATGAAGTTTGTTACAAAGTTACATTACCATGGTTTTAAACAATGAAGTTTGTTGCAAAGTTACATTACCATGGTTTTAACTATGAAGTTTGTTACAAAGTTACATTACCATGGTTTTTTTGACAATGAAGTTTGTTGCAAAGTTACTTTACCATGGTTTTTTTAACAATGAAGTTTGTTGCAAAGTTACTTTACCATGGTTTTTAACTATGAAGTTTGTTACAAAGTTACATTATCATGTTTTTTAACTATGAAGTTTGTTGCAAAAGATACATTACCATGGTTTTTTAACTATGAAGTTTGTTGCAAAAGTTACATTATCATGTTTTTTAACTATGAAGTTTGTTACAAAAGTTACATTACCATGGTTTTTTTAACTATGAAGTTTGTTACAAAAGTTACATTACCATGGTTTTTTTGACAATGAAGTTTGTTGCAAAAGTTACTTTACCATGGTTTTTTAACAATGAAGTTTGTTGCAAAAGTTACTTTACCATGGTTTTTTAACTATGAAGTTTGTTACCAAAGTTACATTATCATGTTTTTTAACTATGAAGTTTGTTGCAAAAGTTACATTACCATGGTTTTTTAACTATGAAGTTTGTTGCAAAAGTTACATTATCATGTTTTTTAACTATGAAGTTTGTTACAAAAGTTACATTACCATGGTTTTTTTAACAATGAAGTTTGTTGCAAAAGTTACATTACCATGGTTTTTTTAACTATGAAGTTTGTTACAAAAGTTACATTACCATGATTTTTTTTAACAATGAATTTTGTTGCAAAAGTTACTTTACCATGGTTTTTTAACAATGAAGTTTGTTGCAAAAGTTACATTACCATGGTTTTTTAACTATGAAGTTTGTTACCAAAGTTACATTTCAATGGTTTTAACTATGAAGTTTGTTGCAAAGTTACATTACCATGGTTTTAACTATGAAGTTTGTTGCAAAGTTACATTACCATGGTTTTTTAACAATGAAGTTTGTTGCAAAGTTACATTACCATGGTTTTAACTATGAAGTTTGTTACAAAGTTACATTACCATGGTTTTTTTAACAATGAAGTTTGTTGCAAAGTTACATTACCATGGTTTTAACCATGAAGTTTGTTACAAAAGTTACATTACCATGGTTTTTTTAACAATGAAGTTTGTTGCAAAAGTTACATTACCATGGTTTTTTAACTATGAAGTTTGTTACAAAAGTTACATTACCATGGTTTTAACAATGAAGTTTGTTGCAAAAGTTACTTTACCATGTTTTTTTAACAATGAAGTTTGTTACAAAGTTACATTACCATGGTTTTTTTAACAATGAAGTTTGTTGCAAAGTTACATTACCATGGTTTTTAACTATAGTGTTTGTTACAAAGTTACATTACCATGGTTTTTTTAACAATGAAGTTTGTTGCAAAGTTACATTACCATGGTTTTTTAACTATGAAGTTTGTTACAAAGTTACATTACCATGGTTTTTTAACAATGAAGTTTGTTGCAAAGTTACATTACCATGGTTTTAACTATGAAGTTTGTTACAAAGTTACATTACCATGGTTTTTTCAACAATGAAGTTTGTTGCAAAGTTACTTTACCATGTTTTTTAACAATGAAGTTTGTTACAAAGTTACATTACCATGGTTTTTTTTTAACAATGAAGTTTGTTGCAAAGTTACATTACCATGGTTTTAACTATGAAGTTTGTTACAAAGTTACATTACCATGGTTTTAAACAATGAAGTTTGTTGCAAAGTTACATTACCATGGTTTTTTTAACTATGAAGTTTGTTACAAAGTTACATTACCATGGTTTTTTTGACAATGAAGTTTGTTGCAAAGTTACTTACCATGGTTTTTTAACAATGAAGTTTGTTGCAAAGTTACTTTACCATGGTTTTAACAATGAAGTTTGTTGCAAAGTTACATTACCATGGTTTTAACAATGAAGTTTGTTGCAAAGTTACATTACCATGGTTTTTTAACTATGAAGTTTGTTACAAAAGTTACATTATCATGGTTTTTTTTAACAATGAAGTTTGTTGCAAAAGTTACATTACCATGGTTTTTTAACAATGAAGTTTGTTGCAAAAGTTACTTTACCATGTTTTTTTAACAATGAAGTTTGTTACAAAGTTACATTACCATGGTTTTAACAATGAAGTTTGTTGCAAAGTTACATTACCATGGTTTTAACTATGAAGTTTGTTACAAAGTTACATTTCAATGGTTTTAACAATGAAGTTTGTTGCAAAAGTTACATTACCATGGTTTTTTAACTATGAAGTTTGTTGCAAAAGTTACATTATCATGTTTTTTAACTATGAAGTTTGTTACAAAAGTTACATTACCATGATTTTTTTAACAATGAATTTTGTTGCAAAGTTACTTTACCATGGTTTTAACAATGAAGTTTGTTGCAAAGTTACATTACCATGGTTTTTTAACTATGAAGTTTGTTACAAAGTTACATTACCATGGTTTTAACAATGAAGTTTGTTGCAAAAGTTACATTACCATGGTTTAACTATGAAGTTTGTTACAAAGTTACATTACCATGGTTTTTTTAACAATGAAGTTTGTTGCAAAGTTACATTACCATGGTTTTAACAATGAAGTTTGTTGCAAAGTTACATTACCATGGTTTTTTAACTATGAAGTTTGTTACAAAGTTACATTACCATGGTTTTAACAATGAAGTTTGTTACAAAATTACATTACCATGGTTTTAACAATGAAGTTTGTTGCAAAGTTACATTACCATGGTTTTAACTATGAAGTTTGTTACAAAGTTACATTACCATGATTTTTTTAACAATGAATTTTGTTGCAAAGTTACTTTACCATGGTTTTTTTAACAATGAAGTTTGTTGCAAAAGTTACATTACCATGGTTTTAACTATGAAGTTTGTTACAAAGTTACATTTCAATGGTTTTAACAATGAAGTTTGTTGCAAAAGTTACATTACCATGGTTTTTTTAACAATGAAGTTTGTTGCAAAAGTTACATTATCATTTTTTTAACTATGAAGTTTGTTACAAAGTTACATTACCATGGTTTTTTAACAATGAAGTTTGTTGCAAAGTTACATTACCATGGTTTTAACTATGAAGTTTGTTACAAAGTTACATTACCATGGTTTTTTTTAACAATGAAGTTTGTTGCAAAGTTACATTACCATGGTTTTAACTATGAAGTTTGTTACAAAGTTACATTACCATGGTTTTTTTAACAATGAAGTTTGTTGCAAAAGTTACATTACCATGGTTTTTTTAACAATGAATTTTGTTGCAAAAGTTACATTACCATGGTTTTAACTATGAAGTTTGTTACAAAGTTACATTACCATGGTTTTAAATATGAAGTTTGTTACAAAGTTACATTACCATGGTTTTCAACAATGAAGTTTGTTGCAAAGTTACATTACCATGTTTTTTAACAATGAAGTTTGTTACAAAAGTTACATTACCATGGTTTTTTTAACAATGAAGTTTGTTGCAAAGTTACATTACCATGGTTTTAACTATGAAGTTTGTTACAAAGTTACATTACCATGGTTTTTTTAACAATGAAGTTTGTTGCAAAAGTTACATTACCATGGTTTTTTTTAACTATGAAGTTTGTTACAAAAGTTACATTACCATGGTTTTTTAACTATGAAGTTTGTTACAAAAGTTACATTATCATGGTTTTTTAACAATGAAGTTTGTTGCAAAGTTACATTACCATGGTTTTTTTAACTATGAAGTTTGTTACAAAAGTTACATTACCATGGTTTTTTTGACAATGAAGTTTGTTGCAAAAGTTACTTTACCATGGTTTTTTAACAATGAAGTTTGTTGCAAAAGTTACTTTACCATGGTTTTTTAACAATGAAGTTTGTTGCAAAGTTACATTACCATGGTTTTAACTATGAAGTTTGTTACCAAAGTTACATTACCATGGTTTTTTAACTATGAAGTTTGTTGCAAAAGTTACATTATCATGTTTTTTAACTATGAAGTTTGTTACAAAAGTTACATTACCATGTTTTTTTTAACAATGAAGTTTGTTGCAAAGTTACATTACCATGTTTTTTAACTATGAAGTTTGTTACCAAAGTTACATTTCCAATGGTTTTTTAACAATGAAGTTTGTTGCAAAAGTTACATTACCATGGTTTTTTAACTATGAAGTTTGTTGCAAAAGGTACATTATCATGTTTTTTAACTATGAAGTTTGTTACAAAGTTACATTACCATGGTTTTTTTCAACAATGAAGTTTGTTGCAAAAGTTACTTTACCATGTTTTTTTAACAATGAAGTTTGTTGCAAAAGTTACATTACCATGGTTTTTTAACTATGAAGTTTGTTACAAAAGTTACATTACCATGGTTTTTTTAACAATGAAGTTTGTTGCAAAGTTACATTACCATGGTTTTAACTATGAAGTTTGTTACAAAGTTACATTACCATGATTTTTTTAACAATGAATTTTGTTGCAAAGTTACATTACCATGGTTTTTTTAACAATGAAGTTTGTTGCAAAGTTACATTACCATGGTTTTTTTAACAATGAAGTTTGTTGCAAAGTTACATTACCATGGTTTTTTAACTATGAAGTTTGTTACAAAGTTACATTACCATGGTTTTAACAATGAAGTTTGTTACAAAATTACATTACCATGGTTTTTTAACAATGAAGTTTGTTGCAAAAGTTACATTACCATGATTTTTTTAACAATGAATTTTGTTGCAAAAGTTACTTTACCATGGTTTTTTTAACAATGAAGTTTGTTGCAAAAGTTACATTACCATGGTTTTTTAACTATGAAGTTTGTTACAAAGTTACATTTCAATGGTTTTAACAATGAAGTTTGTTGCAAAAGTTACATTACCATGGTTTTTTAACTATGAAGTTTGTTGCAAAAGTTACATTATCATGTTTTTTAACTATGAAGTTTGTTACAAAAGTTACATTACCATGGTTTTTTTAACAATGAAGTTTGTTGCAAAAGTTACATTACCATGGTTTTTTAACTATGAAGTTTGTTACAAAAGTTACATTACCATGGTTTTTTTTAACAATGAAGTTTGTTGCAAAAGTTACATTACCATGGTTTTTAACTATGAAGTTTGTTACAAAAGTTACATTACCATGGTTTTTTTAACAATGAAGTTTGTTGCAAAGTTACATTACCATGGTTTTTTAACAATGAAGTTTGTTGCAAAAGTTACATTACCATGGTTTTTTAACTATGAAGTTTGTTACAAAAGTTACATTACCATGGTTTTTTTTACAATGAAGTTTGTTGCAAAAGTTACATTACCATGGTTTTTTAACTATGAAGTTTGTTACCAAAGTTACATTTCCAATGGTTTTTTAACAATGAAGTTTGTTGCAAAAGTTACATTACCATGGTTTTTTAACTATGAAGTTTGTTGCAAAAGGTACATTATCATGTTTTTTAACTATGAAGTTTGTTACAAAAGTTACATTACCATGGTTTTTTTTAACAATGAAGTTTGTTGCAAAAGTTACATTACCATGGTTTTAACTATGAAGTTTGTTACAAAGTTACATTACCATGGTTTTAACAATGAAGTTTGTTACAAAATTACATTACCATGGTTTTAACAATGAAGTTTGTTACAAAATTACATTACCATGGTTTTAACAATGAAGTTTGTTGCAAAGTTACATTACCATGGTTTTTTAACTATGAAGTTTGTTACAAAGTTACATTACCATGATTTTTTAACAATGAATTTTGTTGCAAAGTTACATTACCATGGTTTTTTTAACAATGAAGTTTGTTGCAAAGTTACATTACCATGGTTTTTTTAACAATGAAGTTTGTTGCAAAGTTACATTACCATGGTTTTAACTATGAAGTTTGTTACAAAGTTACATTACCATGGTTTTTTTTACAATGAAGTTTGTTGCAAAAGTTACATTACCATGGTTTTTTAACTATGAAGTTTGTTACCAAAGTTACATTTCCAATGGTTTTTTAACAATGAAGTTTGTTGCAAAAGTTACATTACCATGGTTTTTTAACTATGAAGTTTGTTGCAAAGTTACATTATCATGTTTTTTTTAACTATGAAGTTTGTTACAAAGTTACATTACCATGGTTTTTTTAACAATGAAGTTTGTTGCAAAGTTACATTACCATGGTTTTTTAACTATGAAGTTTGTTACAAAAGTTACATTACCATGGTTTTTTAACAATGAAGTTTGTTACAAAAATTACATTACCATGGTTTTTTAACAATGAAGTTTGTTACAAAAATTACATTACCATGGTTTTTTAACAATGAAGTTTGTTGCAAAAGTTACATTACCATGGTTTTAACTATGAAGTTTGTTACAAAGTTACATTACCATGATTTTTTAACAATGAATTTTGTTGCAAAGTTACTTTACCATGGTTTTTTTAACAATGAAGTTTGTTGCAAAAGTTACATTACCATGGTTTTTTAACTATGAAGTTTGTTACCAAAGTTACATTTCAATGGTTTTTTTAACAATGAAGTTTGTTGCAAAGTTACATTACCATGGTTTTTTAACAATGAAGTTTGTTGCAAAGTTACATTACCATGGTTTTTTAACTATGAAGTTTGTTACAAAGTTACATTACCATGGTTTTTTTAACAATGAAGTTTGTTGCAAAGTTACATTACCATGGTTTTAACTATGAAGTTTGTTACAAAGTTACATTACCATGGTTTTAACAATGAAGTTTGTTGCAAAGTTACATTACCATGGTTTTAACAATGAAGTTTGTTGCAAAGTTACATTATCATGTTTTTTAACTATGAAGTTTGTTACAAAGTTACATTACCATGTTTTTTTTAACAATGAAGTTTGTTGCAAAGTTACATTACCATGGTTTTAACTATGAAGTTTGTTACCAAAGTTACATTTCCAATGGTTTTTTAACAATGAAGTTTGTTGCAAAAGTTACATTACCATGGTTTTTTAACTATGAAGTTTGTTGCAAAAGGTACATTATCATGTTTTTTAACTATGAAGTTTGTTACAAAAGTTACATTACCATGGTTTTTTTCAACAATGAAGTTTGTTGCAAAAGTTACTTTACCATGTTTTTTAACAATGAAGTTTGTTGCAAAGTTACATTACCATGGTTTTAACTATGAAGTTTGTTACAAAGTTACATTACCATGGTTTTTTTAACAATGAAGTTTGTTGCAAAAGTTACATTACCATGGTTTTAACTATGAAGTTTGTTACAAAGTTACATTACCATGGTTTTTTTAACAATGAAGTTTGTTACAAAGTTACATTACCATGGTTTTTTAACAATGAAGTTTGTTGCAAAGTTACATTACCATGGTTTTAACTATGAAGTTTGTTACAAAGTTACATTACCATGGTTTTTTTAACAATGAAGTTTGTTGCAAAGTTACATTACCATGGTTTTTTTAACAATGAAGTTTGTTGCAAAGTTACATTACCATGGTTTTTTAACTATGAAGTTTGTTACAAAGTTACATTTCAATGGTTTTAACAATGAAGTTTGTTGCAAAAGTTACATTACCATGGTTTTAACTATGAAGTTTGTTGCAAAGTTACATTATCATGTTTTTTAACTATGAAGTTTGTTACAAAGTTACATTACCATGGTTTTAACAATGAAGTTTGTTGCAAAGTTACATTACCATGGTTTTTTAACTATGAAGTTTGTTGCAAAGTTACATTACCATGGTTTTTTTTAACAAGTTTGTTGCAAAGTTACATTACCATGGTTTTTTAACTATGAAGTTTGTTACAAAGTTACATTACCATGGTTTTAACAATGAAGTTTGTTGCAAAGTTACATTACCATGGTTTTTTAACAATGAAGTTTGTTGCAAAGTTACATTACCATGGTTTTAACTATGAAGTTTGTTACAAAGTTACATTACCATGGTTTTTTTTAACAATGAAGTTTGTTGCAAAGTTACTTTACCATACAAAGTTACATTTTTTTAACAATGAAGTTTTTGTTACAAAGTTACATTACCATGGTTTTAACAATGAAGTTTGTTACAAAGTTACATTACCATGGTTTTAACAATGAAGTTTGTTGCAAAGTTACATTACCATGGTTTTTTTAACTATGAAGTTTGTTACAAAGTTACATTACCATGGTTTTTAACAATGAAGTTTGTTGCAAAGTTACATTACCATGGTTTTTTTAACAAAGTTACATTACCATGGTTTGTTACAAAGTTACATTACCATGGTTTTTTTAACAATGAAGTTTGTTGCAAAGTTACATTACCATGGTTTTTTTAACAATGAAGTTTGTTACAAAAGTTACATTACCATGGTTTTTTAACAATGAAGTTTGTTACAAAGTTACATTACCATGGTTTTTTTTTAACAATGAAGTTTGTTACAAAAGTTACATTACCATGTTACATTTTTTTAACAATGAAGTTTGTTACAAAGTTACATTACCATGGTTTTAACAATGAAGTTTGTTACAAAGTTACATTACCATGGTTTTAACAATGAAGTTTGTTGCAAAGTTACATTACCATGTTTTTTTAACAATGAAGTTTGTTGCAAAGTTACATTAATGAAGTTTGTTACAAAAGTTACATTACCATGGTTTTTTTAACAATGAAGTTTGTTACAAAGTTACATTACCATGGTTTTTTTAACAATGAAGTTTGTTGCAAAGTTACATTACCATGGTTTTTTTAACTATGAAGTTTGTTACAAAGTTACATTACCATGGTTTTTTTAACAATGAAGTTTGTTGCAAAGTTACATTACCATGGTTTTAACTATGAAGTTTGTTACAAAGTTACATTACCATGGTTTTTTAACAATGAAGTTTGTTGCAAAGTTACATTACCATGGTTTTAACAATGAAGTTTGTTACAAAAGTTACATTACCATGGTTTTTAACAATGAAGTTTGTTGCAAAGTTACATTACCATGGTACCATGGTTTTTTTAACAAAGTGACATTTGTTAACAATGAAGTTTGTTGCAAAGTTACATTACCATGTTTTTTTTTAACAATGAAGTTTGTTGCAAAGTTACATTACCATGGTTTTACATTACCACAATGAAGTTTGTTGCAAAGTTACATTACAATGATTTTTTAACAAGTTTGTTGCAAAAGTTACTTTACCATGGTTTTTTTAACAATGAAGTTTGTTACAAAGTTACATTACCATGGTTTTTTAACTATGAAGTTTGTTACAAAGTTACATTACCATGGTTTTTTTAACAATGAAGTTTGTTGCAAAGTTACATTACCATGGTTTTTAACTATGAAGTTTGTTACAAAGTTACATTACCATGGTTTTAACAATGAAGTTTGTTGGTTTTTTAACAATGAAGTTTGTTGCAAAACAAAGTTACATTACCATGGTTTTAACTATGAAGTTTGTTACAAAGTTACATTACCATGGTTTTTTTTAACAATGAAGTTTGTTGCAAAGTTACATTACCATGGTTTTTAACTATGAAGTTTGTTACAAAGTTACATTACCATGGTTTTTTTTAACAATGAAGTTTGTTAACAATGAAGTTTGTTACAAAAGTTACATTACCATGGTTTTTTTAACAATGAAGTTTGTTGCAAAGTTACATTACCATGGTTTTAACTATGAAGTTTGTTACAAAGTTACATTACCATGGTTTTTTTAACAATGAAGTTTGTTTTAACTATGAAGTTTGTTGCAAAGTTACATTACCATGGTTTTTTTAACAATGAAGTTTGTTGCAAAGTTACATTACCATGGTTTTTTTAACTATGAAGTTTGTTACAAAAAGTTACATTACCATGGTTTTAACAATGAAGTTTGTTGCAAAGTTACATTACCATGGTTTTTTTAACAATGAAGTTTGTTGCAAAGTTACATTACCATGGTTTTTTTAACTATGAAGTTTGTTACAAAGTTACATTACCATGGTTTTTTTTAACAATGAAGTTTGTTGCAAAGTTACATTACCATGGTTTTAACTATGAAGTTTGTTACAAAGTTACATTACCATGAAGTTTGTTACAAAGTTACATTACCTATGAAGTTTGTTACAAAGTTACATTACCATTTTTAACAATGAAGTTTGTTGCAAAGTTACATTACCATGGTTTTTTAACAATGAAGTTTGTTGCAAAGTTACATTACCATGGTTTTAACAATGAAGTTTGTTACAAAGTTACATTACATGGTTTTTTAACCATGAAGTTTTTACAAAAGTTACATTACCATGGTTTTTAACAATGAAGTTTGTTACAAAGCAAATGAAGTTTGTTACAAAGTTACATTACCATGGTTTTTTAACAATGAGTTTGTTACAAAGTTTGTTGCAAAGTTACATTACCATGGTTTTTTTTTTTAACAATGAAGTTTTTACAAAGTTAACAATGAAGTTTGTTGCAAAAGTTTTACAGTTTGTTACAAAGTTACATTACCATGGTTTTAACAATGAAGTTTGTTGCAAAGTTACATTACCATGGTTTTTTAACTATGAAGTTTGTTACAAAGTTACATTACCATGTTTTTTTAACAATGAAGTTTGTTGCAAAAGTTACATTACCATGGTTTTTTTAAATGAAGTTTGTTGCAAAGTTACATTACCATGGTTTTTTAACAATGAAGTTTGTTGCAAAGTTACATTACCATGGTTTTTTAACTATGAAGTTTGTTACAAAGTTACATTACCATGGTTTTTTAACAATGAAGTTTGTTGCAAAGTTACATTACCATGGTTTTAACTATGAAGTTTGTTACAAAGTTACATTACCATGGTTTTTTTAACAATGAAGTTTGTTGCAAAGTTACATTACCATGAAGTTTGTTTTTTAACAATGAAGTTTGTTGCAAAGCATGGTTTTTTAACTATGAAGTTTGTTACAAAGTTACATTACCATGGTTTTTTTTAACAATGAAGTTTGTTGCAAAGTTACATTACCATGGTTTTTTAACATGTTTGTTGCAAAGTTACATTACCATGGTTTTAACTATGAAGTTTGTTACAAAGTTACATTACCATGGTTTTTTTAACAATGAAGTTTGTTGCAAAGTTACATTACCATGGTTTTAACTATGAAGTTTGTTACAAAGTTACATTACCATGGTTTTAACAATGAAGTTTGTTGCAAAGTTACATTACCATGGTTTTTTTAACAATGAAGTTTGTTGCAAAGTTACATTACCATGGTTTTAACTATGAAGTTTGTTACAAAGTTACATTACCATGGTTTTTTTTAACAATGAAGTTTGTTGCAAAGTTACATTACCATGGTTTTAACTATGAAGTTTGTTACAAAGTTACATTACCATGGTTTTTTAACAATGAAGTTTGTTACAAAGTTACATTACCATGGTTTTTTAACAATGAAGTTTGTTGCAAAGTTACATTACCATGTTTTTTAACTATGAAGTTTGTTACAAAAGTTACATTACCATGGTTTTTTTTTAACAATGAAGTTTGTTACAAAGTTACATTACCATGGTTTTTTTAACAATGAAGTTTGTTGCAAAGTTACATTACCATGGTTTTAACTATGAAGTTTGTTACAAAAGTTACATTACCATGGTTTTAACAATGAAGTTTGTTGCAAAGTTACATTACCATGGTTTTAACTATGAAGTTTGTTGCAAAGTTACATTATCATGTTTTTTTAACTATGAAGTTTGTTACAAAGTTACATTACCATGGTTTTTTAACAATGAAGTTTGTTGCAAAGTTACATTACATGGTTTTAACCATGAAGTTTGTTACAAATGAAGTTTGTTGCAAAGTTACATTACCATGGTTTTAACAATGAAGTTTGTTACAAAGTTACATTACCATGGTTTTTTTAACAATGAAGTTTGTTACAAAGTTACATTACCATGGTTTTAACAATGAAGTTTGTTGCAAAGTTACATTACCATGGTTTTAACTATGAAGTTTGTTACAAAAGTTACATTACCATGGTTTTTTTTAACAATGAAGTTTGTTGCAAAAGTTACATTACCATGGTTTTTTAACTATGAAGTTTGTTACAAAAGTTACATTACCATGGTTTTTTAACAATGAAGTTTGTTGCAAAAGTTACATTACCATGGTTTTTTAACTATGAAGTTTGTTACAAAAGTTACATTACCATGGTTTTTTAACAATGAAGTTTGTTGCAAAAGTTACTTTACCATGTTTTTTTAACAATGAAGTTTGTTACAAAAGTTACATTACCATGGTTTTAACAATGAAGTTTGTTGCAAAGTTACATTACCATGGTTTTAACTATGAAGTTTGTTACAAAGTTACATTACCATGGTTTTTTTTAACAATGAAGTTTGTTGCAAAGTTACATTACCATGGTTTTAACTATGAAGTTTGTTACAAAAGTTACATTACCATGGTTTTTTTTAACAATGAAGTTTGTTACAAAAGTTACATTACCATGGTTTTAACAATGAAGTTTGTTGCAAAGTTACATTACCATGGTTTTAACTATGAAGTTTGTTACTTTTACTTTACCATGTTTTTTTAACAATGAAGTTTGTTACAAAGTTACATTACCATGGTTTTTTAATTATGAAGTTTGTTACAAAGTTACATTACCATGGTTTTTTAACAATGAAGTTTGTTGCAAAGTTACATTACCATGGTTTTTTTAACAATGAAGTTTGTTGCAAAGTTACATTACCATGGTTTTTTAACTATGAAGTTTGTTACAAAGTTACATTACCATGGTTTTTTTAACTATGAAGTTTGTTACAAAGTTACATTACCATGGTTTTAACAATGAAGTTTGTTGCAAAGTTACATTACCATGGGTTTTTTTAACTATGAAGTTTGTTACAAAGTTACATTACCATGGTTTTAACAATGAAGTTTGTTGCAAAAGTTACATTACCATGGTTTTTTAACAATGAAGTTTGTTGCAAAGTTACATTACCATGGTTTTTTAACAATGAAGTTTGTTGCAAAGTTACATTACCATGGTTTTTTAACTATGAAGTTTGTTACAAAGTTACATTATCATGGTTTTTTTTAACAATGAAGTTTGTTGCAAAGTTACATTACCATGGTTTTAACTATGAAGTTTGTTGCAAAGTTACATTACCATGGTTTTAACTATGAAGTTTGTTACAAAGTTACATTACCATGATTTTTTAACAATGAATTTTGTTGCAAAGTTACATTACCATGTTTTTTTTAATGAAGTTTGTTGCAAAGTTACATTACCATGGTTTTAACTATGAAGTTTGTTACAAAGTTACATTTCAATGGTTTTAACAATGAAGTTTGTTGCAAAGTTACATTACCATGGTTTTAACTATGAAGTTTGTTGCAAAGTTACATTACCATGTTTTTTAACTATGAAGTTTGTTACAAAGTTACATTACCATGGTTTTTTTAACAATGAAGTTTGTTGCAAAGTTACATTACCATGGTTTTAACTATGAAGTTTGTTACAAAGTTACATTACCATGGTTTTAACAATGAAGTTTGTTGCAAAAGTTACATTACCATGGTTTTTTAACTATGAAGTTTGTTGCAAAAGTTACATTACCATGGTTTTTTTTTAACAATGAAGTTTGTTGCAAAGTTACATTACCATGGTTTTTTAACAATGAAGTTTGTTACAAAGTTACATTACCATGGTTTTTTTAACAATGAAGTTTGTTACAAAATTACATTACCATGGTTTTAACAATGAAGTTTGTTACAAAATTACATTACCATGGTTTTTTAACAATGAAGTTTGTTGCAAAAGTTACATTACCATGGTTTTTTAACTATGAAGTTTGTTACAAAAGTTACATTACCATGATTTTTTTTAACAATGAATTTTGTTGCAAAAGTTACTTTACCATGGTTTTTTTTAACAATGAAGTTTGTTGCAAAAGTTACATTACCATGGTTTTTTAACTATGAAGTTTGTTACCAAAGTTACATTTCCAATGGTTTTTTAACAATGAAGTTTGTTGCAAAAGTTACATTACCATGGTTTTTTAACTATGAAGTTTGTTGCAAAAGTTACATTATCATGTTTTTTAACTATGAAGTTTGTTACAAAGTTACATTACCATGGTTTTAACAATGAAGTTTGTTGCAAAGTTACATTACCATGGTTTTAACTATGAAGTTTGTTACAAAAGTTACATTACCATGGTTTTTTTTAACAATGAAGTTTGTTGCAAAAGTTACATTACCATGGTTTTTAACTATGAAGTTTGTTACAAAAGTTACATTACCATGGTTTTTTTAACAATGAAGTTTGTTGCAAAGTTACATTACCATGGTTTTTTTAACAATGAAGTTTGTTGCAAAAGTTACATTACCATGGTTTTAACTATGAAGTTTGTTACAAAGTTACATTACCATGGTTTTTTTAACAATGAAGTTTGTTGCAAAGTTACATTACCATGTTTTTTTAACAATGAAGTTTGTTACAAAGTTACATTACCATGGTTTTTTTAACAATGAAGTTTGTTACAAAAGTTACATTACCATGGTTTTTTAACAATGAAGTTTGTTGCAAAAGTTACATTACCATGGTTTTTTAACTATGAAGTTTGTTACAAAAGTTACATTACCATGGTTTTTTTTTAACAATGAAGTTTGTTACAAAGTTACATTACCATGGTTTTTTTAACAATGAAGTTTGTTGCAAAGTTACATTACCATGGTTTTAACTATGAAGTTTGTTGCAAAGTTACATTACCATGGTTTTAACTATGAAGTTTGTTACAAAGTTACATTACCATGGTTTTTTTAACAATGAAGTTTGTTGCAAAGTTACATTACCATGGTTTTAACTATGAAGTTTGTTACAAAGTTACATTACCATGTTTTTTAACAATGAAGTTTGTTGCAAAGTTACATTACCATGGTTTTTAACAATGAAGTTTGTTGCAAAGTTACATTACCATGGTTTTTTTAACAATGAAGTTTGTTGCAAAGTTACATTACCATGGTTTTTTTAACAATGAAGTTTGTTGCAAAGTTACATTACCATGGTTTTAACTATGAAGTTTGTTACAAAGTTACATTACCATGGTTTTAACAATGAAGTTTGTTGCAAAAGTTACATTACCATGTTTTTTTAACAATGAAGTTTGTTACAAAGTTACATTACCATGGTTTTTTTAACAATGAAGTTTGTTACAAAGTTACATTACCATGGTTTTTTTAACAATGAAGTTTGTTGCAAAAGTTACATTACCATGGTTTTTTTAACTATGAAGTTTGTTACAAAAGTTACATTACCATGGTTTTTTAACTATGAAGTTTGTTACAAAAGTTACATTACCATGGTTTTTTTAACAATGAAGTTTGTTGCAAAGTTACATTACCATGGTTTTAACTATGAAGTTTGTTACAAAGTTACATTATCATGGTTTTTTTAACAATGAAGTTTGTTGCAAAGTTACATTACCATGGTTTTTTAACTATGAAGTTTGTTACAAAGTTACATTACCATGGTTTTTTAACAATGAAGTTTGTTGCAAAAGTTACTTTACCATGGTTTTTTTTAACAATGAAGTTTGTTGCAAAAGTTACATTACCATGGTTTTTTTAACTATGAAGTTTGTTACAAAAGTTACATTATCATGGTTTTAACAATGAAGTTTGTTGCAAAGTTACATTACCATGGTTTTAACTATGAAGTTTGTTACAAAGTTACATTACCATGGTTTTTTTTAACAATGAAGTTTGTTGCAAAGTTACATTACCATGGTTTTTTAACAATGAAGTTTGTTGCAAAGTTACATTACCATGGTTTTAACTATGAAGTTTGTTACAAAGTTACATTTCAATGGTTTTAACAATGAAGTTTGTTGCAAAGTTACATTACCATGGTTTTAACTATGAAGTTTGTTGCAAAGTTACATTACCATGTTTTTTAACAATGAAGTTTGTTACAAAAGTTACATTACCATGGTTTTTTTAACAATGAAGTTTGTTGCAAAAGTTACATTACCATGGTTTTTTAACTATGAAGTTTGTTACCAAAGTTACATTTCCAATGGTTTTTTAACAATGAAGTTTGTTGCAAAAGTTACATTACCATGGTTTTTTAACTATGAAGTTTGTTGCAAAAGTTACATTATCATGTTTTTTAACTATGAAGTTTGTTACAAAAGTTACATTACCATGGTTTTTTTCAACAATGAAGTTTGTTGCAAAAGTTACATTACCATGTTTTTTTTAACAATGAAGTTTGTTGCAAAAGTTACATTACCATGGTTTTTAACTATGAAGTTTGTTACAAAAGTTACATTACCATGGTTTTTTTAACAATGAAGTTTGTTGCAAAAGTTACATTACCATGGTTTAACTATGAAGTTTGTTACAAAAGTTACATTACCATGGTTTTTTTTAACAATGAAGTTTGTTACAAAAGTTACATTACCATGGTTTTTTTTAACAATGAAGTTTGTTGCAAAAGTTACATTACCATGGTTTTAACAATGAAGTTTGTTACAAAGTTACATTTCCATGGTTTTTTAACAATGAAGTTTGTTGCAAAAGTTACATTACCATGGTTTTTTTAACAATGAAGTTTGTTGCAAAAGTTACATTACCATGGTTTTTTAACTATGAAGTTTGTTACCAAAGTTACATTTCCAATGGTTTTTTAACAATGAAGTTTGTTGCAAAAGTTACATTACCATGGTTTTTTAACTATGAAGTTTGTTGCAAAAGTTACATTATCATGTTTTTTTAACAATGAAGTTTGTTACAAAAGTTACATTACCATGGTTTTTTAACAATGAAGTTTGTTGCAAAAGTTACATTACCATGGTTTTTTAACTATGAAGTTTGTTGCAAAAGTTACATTACCATGGTTTTTTTTTAACAATGTTGCAAAAGTTACATTACCATGGTTTTTAACTATGAAGTTTGTTACAAAAGTTACATTACCATGGTTTTTTTTAACAATGAAGTTTGTTACAAAAGTTACATTACCATGGTTTTTTTTAACAATGAAGTTTGTTGCAAAAGTTACATTACCATGGTTTAACTATGAAGTTTGTTACAAAAGTTACATTACCATGGTTTTTTTTAACAATGAAGTTTGTTGCAAAAGTTACTTTACCATGTTTTTTTAACAATGAAGTTTGTTACAAAAGTTACATTACCATGGTTTTTTAACTATGAAGTTTGTTACAAAAGTTACATTACCATGGTTTTTTTTAACAATGAAGTTTGTTGCAAAAGTTACTTTACCATGTTTTTTTAACAATGAAGTTTGTTACAAAAGTTACATTACCATGGTTTTTTAACAATGAAGTTTGTTGCAAAGTTACATTACCATGGTTTTTTTAACTATGAAGTTTGTTACAAAGTTACATTACCATGGTTTTTTAACAATGAAGTTTGTTGCAAAGTTACATTACCATGGTTTTTTAACTATGAAGTTTGTTACAAAAGTTACATTACCATGGTTTTTAACTATGAAGTTTGTTACAAAAGTTACATTACCATGGTTTTTTTAACAATGAAGTTTGTTGCAAAAGTTACATTACCATGGTTTTTTTAACTATGAAGTTTGTTACAAAAGTTACATTACCATGGTTTTTTAACTATGAAGTTTGTTACAAAAGTTACATTACCATGGTTTTTTAACTATGAAGTTTGTTACAAAAGTTACATTACCATGGTTTTTTAACAATGAAGTTTGTTGCAAAAGTTACATTACCATGGTTTTAACAATGAAGTTTGTTGCAAAGTTACTTTACCATGGTTTTTTTAACAATGAAGTTTGTTGCAAAAGTTACATTACCATGGTTTTAACTATGAAGTTTGTTACAAAAGTTACATTACCATGGTTTTAACAATGAAGTTTGTTGCAAAGTTACATTACCATGGTTTTAACTATGAAGTTTGTTACAAAAGTTACATTACCATGATTTTTTTAACAATGAAGTTTGTTGCAAAGTTACATTACCATGGTTTTAACTATGAAGTTTGTTACAAAGTTACATTACCATGGTTTTTTTAACAATGAAGTTTGTTGCAAAGTTACATTACCATGGTTTTTTTAACAATGAAGTTTGTTGCAAAGTTACATTACCATGGTTTTAACTATGAAGTTTGTTACCAAAGTTACATTACCATGGTTTTAACAATGAAGTTTGTTGCAAAAGTTACATTACCATGGTTTTAACTATGAAGTTTGTTGCAAAGTTACATTATCATGTTTTTTTAACTATGAAGTTTGTTACAAAGTTACATTACCATGGTTTTTTTAACAATGAAGTTTGTTGCAAAGTTACATTACCATGGTTTTTTAACTATGAAGTTTGTTGCAAAAGTTACATTACCATGGTTTTTTTTTAACAATGTTGCAAAAGTTACATTACCATGGTTTTTAACTATGAAGTTTGTTACAAAAGTTACATTACCATGGTTTTTTTTTAACAATGAAGTTTGTTGCAAAAGTTACATTACCATGGTTTTTTAACAATGAAGTTTGTTGCAAAGTTACATTACCATGGTTTTAACTATGAAGTTTGTTACAAAAGTTACATTACCATGGTTTTTTTAACAATGAAGTTTGTTGCAAAAGTTACTTTACCATGTTTTTTTAACAATGAAGTTTGTTACAAAGTTACATTACCATGGTTTTAACTATGAAGTTTGTTACAAAGTTACATTACCATGGTTTTTTTAACAATGAAGTTTGTTGCAAAAGTTACTTTACCATGTTTTTTTAACAATGAAGTTTGTTACAAAAGTTACATTACCATGGTTTTTTTAACAATGAAGTTTGTTGCAAAAGTTACATTACCATGGTTTTTTAACTATGAAGTTTGTTACAAAAGTTACATTACCATGGTTTTTTTAACAATGAAGTTTGTTGCAAAAGTTACATTACCATGGTTTTTTAACTATGAAGTTTGTTACAAAAGTTACATTACCATGGTTTTTTTAACTATGAAGTTTGTTACAAAAGTTACATTACCATGGTTTTAACAATGAAGTTTGTTGCAAAGTTACATTACCATGGTTTTAACTATGAAGTTTGTTACAAAGTTACATTACCATGGTTTTTAACTATGAAGTTTGTTACAAAGTTACATTACCATGGTTTTTTAACAATGAAGTTTGTTACAAAAGTTACATTACCATGGTTTTTTAACAATGAAGTTTGTTGCAAAGTTACATTACCATGGTTTTTTTAACAATGAAGTTTGTTGCAAAGTTACATTACCATGGTTTTTTAACAATGAAGTTTGTTGCAAAGTTACATTACCATGGTTTTTTAACTATGAAGTTTGTTACAAAAGTTACATTATCATGGTTTTTTTTAACAATGAAGTTTGTTGCAAAGTTACATTACCATGGTTTTAACTATGAAGTTTGTTACAAAGTTACATTACCATGATTTTTTTAACAATGAATTTTGTTGCAAAAGTTACTTACCATGGTTTTTTTAACAATGAAGTTTGTTGCAAAGTTACATTACCATGGTTTTAACTATGAAGTTTGTTACAAAGTTACATTACCATGGTTTTAACAATGAAGTTTGTTGCAAAAGTTACATTACCATGGTTTTAACTAAGAAGTTTGTTGCAAAGTTACATTACCATGTTTTTAACTATGAAGTTTGTTACAAAGTTACATTACCATGGTTTTTTTTTAACAATGAAGTTTGTTGCAAAGTTACATTACCATGGTTTTAACTATGAAGTTTGTTACAAAGTTACATTACCATGGTTTTTTAACTATGAAGTTTGTTACAAAGTTACATTATCATGGTTTTTTAACAATGAAGTTTGTTGCAAAAGTTACATTACCATGGTTTTAACTATGAAGTTTGTTACAAAGTTACATTACCATGGTTTTTTAACAATGAAGTTTGTTGCAAAGTTACATTACCATGGTTTTTTAACAATGAAGTTTGTTGCAAAAGTTACATTACCATGGTTTTTTTAACAATGAAGTTTGTTGCAAAGTTACATTACCATGGTTTTAACTATGAAGTTTGTTACAAAGTTACATTATCATGGTTTTTTAACAATGAAGTTTGTTGCAAAGTTACATTACCATGGTTTTAACAATGAAGTTTGTTACAAAGTTACATTATCATGGTTTTTTTAACAATGAAGTTTGTTGCAAAAGTTACATTATCATGGTTTTTTAACAATGAAGTTTGTTGCAAAGTTACATTACCATGGTTTTTAACTATGAAGTTTGTTACAAAAGTTACATTACCATGATTTTTTTTAACAATGAATTTTGTTGCAAAAGTTACTTTACCATGGTTTTTTTAACAATGAAATTTGTTGCAAAAGTTACATTACCATGGTTTTTTAACTATGAAGTTTGTTACCAAAGTTACATTACCATGGTTTTAACAATGAAGTTTGTTGCAAAAGTTACATTACCATGGTTTTAACAATGAAGTTTGTTGCAAAAGTTACATTACCATGGTTTTTTAACAATGAAGTTTGTTGCAAAAGTTACATTACCATGGTTTTTTAACTATGAAGTTTGTTACAAAAGTTACTTTCCCTGGTTTCTAACCATGAGGTTTGTTACAAATGTGATATTGTACTGGTTTTTAACCAAGAGGTTTGTTACTAAAGCTAACTTGCATTGATAAGTAGCAAACAAACATTTTACTAACAGTACTTTTCTTTGGTCACTGGTTAAAAGGTTTGTTACTAAAGATATTTATACTTTGTTGGTTTTTTTGCATGGCTTATTACTAATGTTACAGGAGAGAATGTTATATTTATCGAAGAGGTGTGTTAGTAGGTTTACTTTATAGTAACAATTTTTAATTGGACATACCTTGTTACGGTTACTTAGCTGTGTTACATTTGTTACTCAATTAAAAAGAATGGTTGACGTAGCTTTAAAGTAGTGATAACTGGGTAATATTTTTATATTAGATGACATTTTGGTATATGTAGCAAATAATGTCCACATATTTCTAGATCGTGGTGTCCCTGCTGAATGATCGGCCGAGTGCAGAAGATTTTATCCATTCCTCGGTTCTTCAGGAATGGACAAAGGCTACTAATGTAAGGTTGAGGTTTATTCGTACAAAGACTTTATTAGGCCATTTGATGTCCGTTGTCAGACAAGATCCAACTGTCACAAGAAGAGTAAGTATCTGTGAAGTTTTCCTGCCTTCTATATACTTTGTACATTTAATAGTCTCTTCATGCAATTATTCATGTTTTTATTATTTTTTTGTTTTTGTATATGTTTTTGTTAAGCATATTAGATATATGTTTCTTCATTTGTATCTGAATCTTTCTAACGTGTCTGTCTGTTTGTCAAAATGGTTACATATATCATATAGCACTTTGCTCATACAATCTTTATTGTCATATTCCTTTTTACTTAGAAAATGTATTTGTTTTTCAGATTTATCTTTTGATATGTCTATCTGACATTTTCGTCCAGTGACTTAGCATTTTGTTATTAAATATTTTCTTTCCATCTTGTTCTTTCTTATCATATAATAAAATATAACAATTTGGTTATTTGTCAGAATCATCTCCAGGTAATGTTTCTATGCATCTGTGTTGGTATCTAACTTTATTCCAAATCCTTTCTGATTCCACTGTACTGTATATTTCATCACCGTTATCTAGTTATGAGTTGATTTTGTCTCATCCTGTAACTTTTCTGTAAGACCCCTCACTCTATCCAGTTGTTTCTAACAGTTTTCTGCAGTTAGGTAATTCCCCAGTTAACTTTTTAAATAAAGGGTTAATAAGTTCTTCAATGTTATTTTACTAGAAATAATTTTATCAATATTTCATTAGTAAATATTTTTTTTCTTAGTGTAATATTAGTGAATACTTTTTACTTGTATATAATCAGTACATTTTCCGCAAAAGTTACATTATTATTTTACTTGGTAATTTGTTTCTGTGTTTGTTTGTTTTTTAATTTCGCACAAAGCTACTCGAGGGCTATCTGTGCTAGCCATCCCTAATTTAGCAGTGTAAGACTAGAGGGAAGGTAGCTAGTCATCACCACCCACTGCCAACTCTTGGGCTACTCTTTTACCAACGAATAGTGGGACTGACCGCCACATTATAATGCCCCCATGGCTGAAAGGGCGAGCATGTTTGGTGCGATGGGGATGCAAACCCGCAACCTTCAGAATACGATCGCACGCCTTAACAGGCTTAGCCATGCTGGGCCTTGTTTCTGTGTGTGCCAACAACATATATGTGTTTATATTATTTCATCAAAAAATGCTTTTCCTTTATTTCAATAGTAAATGTATGTTACTATTGTTACAACAAGTTTCAGAGACAGTACTTTACCACTTCACACAGATTTGATTTGCATGCTAGTTGGCTTAAACTAACTCCTACCATAACATCACACATTTAATGTGAAGTGTGCTGGTGCATGATGACATCATTAGTGTGATGATAAACCTCTTAAACACTTATGTTTGAAATAACATCATTATTTTCCTAGACATTATCTAGAAGTGTTCTTAAACTTATTGACCAATTATGTTAGATTTGCAACAGTTTATGAAACTTAAATATGTTCAAGTTAAATAGATTCTTTTATTACGTAAGAAAATGAAGAGAACAAGGTTTTTTTCTATTTTCTTATAATGAATTCTAATGTGATGATAGCTCCTGCTTATCCCTGGGGGGGCTCATTACCTGTGGTGAAAATTCTTCAAGGTGTTGTAGCTTCCTTCATGCATACTGGTCTCCTCCTTCTGTCCATTTGATAAATGTTTCTTTTCTTCAGTTTGCACATAATTAGGATGACGACAACATTATTTGGTTATTTTTTCTAACACCAATAACTGTTTTGTTTATGGAGGAAAATCCTCACCATTTTAACCTCTTCCTTGTCATAATTATGTTTGTTCTTGTTTTCTCTTTCCTCTTTGTTTTTTGATTCTTCATGTTTGTTACCACATGAAACTCATACTCAGTTATATTTACATTATCTTCCCATCTTCCTCTCATATCAAGATCCATGCAGACTTCTTTCTTCAACACCTATACATCTGTAATAATATGTATTGTTAGTTTTTCTACTTGACTCTTTGTTTTCCTGTCCTACAGGAATTCTTCATTCCGTCCCTTAATTCCTAGTATTTGGAATTTCTTTCATTTGCTATGTGGGTGGACCCCTTAACTCTTTCTTACCACCCTACTGACTTACCTCTTGTCACTTTGTCATGCTTGGCATGGGTTTTCTGAATAGGTTCATTCTCTTGTTTTACCACAATGACCAGTTGTATTACTCCTGCCCTATCCTTCCTTACATGGTTCCTCCACTTTTGATACATGCTGGGACAAAATGCTCTCTTATTTAATGTATGCCTCCCTCTTGCTTATTTTCATGATCATTGTCAGGCTCCATTTCTTCTCCGTCTTCATGGGTGTTCCTGATTCACTGAAGTCCTGGAATGAAGCATCCCAACATCATTTCTCATTGTTTTTTATGGTTCCTTGTCTTTCTCAGCCTTGACATTCTGTTCCTAGGCCTGCTGAATCCATGTCTTCTCTTCCAATTCTTGCTTCCTGGACTTATACTTCCTGATGCCAGGATTGTTTCTCATCTCATCAGTTATTACAGGGTCATGTTTGGGCCTGTGAAAGCTTGTCTGTCTGTCTCTGTCAGTTTTTGGTCTTCATTTTTGTCTGACAGATGGGTTCTTCAGGTTTTCACTCACAGCTTATCTCTTCATTTCTCTTCACCTTCTCCCATTTTCTGTTTTCTTTCTTCCTTTTTTCAGTTCCCCATTACCTTCAGTGTGTTGAAGATTTATCATCAGATCTCTTGGCCAAGAATGCCATCAAAAGCATGTTTTCTCCTACACCCGGTTTATTACTCTTGTCTTTTTGTGGTCCCTAAGAAAACTGGAGCCTGACATTTGACTATTGGCCTGTTGTCTCTCAACCAATTTCTTATAATACCTATCTTACATATGGATAGTTTCCTTTCTCTCTATTCTCCTGTAATGTGGATGACTTTTTACATATTTGACTTACCCTGTTCTTCACACATTTTCTTTTTTTTTAATTCATTGGGATTGTATCTTTCAGTTCCATGCTCTTCTTTTTGGTATTGGGTCTGTTCGTTATGTCTTTATTTGAGTCATGGTAGTATTTACCTTCCTTGTTCATGAATTGAGGTTGAGGTTACATTATTACATGGATGATTGACTTTTTCTCACTCAGCTTAGGAGAACCTCTTCTCTCACACCTGTAGGAAGCTGCTTGGCTGGGTTAACTTGCCATGCCTTCTGTCTTTTCTCATACCCATCTTATATTTGTTACACAGTCAAGCTCAGCCTTCACCACTTGATTTATGTGCAATGAAATGTCGTCAAAGTTTGTGCTTCTCTTTTACACCATGTGTTTGAGGTTTATTTTACATTTGGAACTCTTGTTCCTCTTGTAACCACTCATTCATTTAGGTTGCATACATATTTGGAATTTCTATTGAAACCTTTCTGAAGATCTGTTATTCTCAATTGTGTGCCTTCGTTTTCCTCTCCTTGATGATTTGTCTTTGTGCCTTGAACCTGTTATCCCCACTGTTGGTATCCTTATGCTGTACCCTGACCAGATCTCCATTTCTTCACAGATACATTTCTGTCAGGGTGTCTGGTATCCTTTTTGAATGTGTGGACTTCAGATGAGAGCTCATTACACCTTAGCATTCTTGAACTTCTTCCATTCCATCATACATTTCCCCTTTCTTCTCTCTTTTTTTGTGTATCTGCTGATCCATGGTTATTTCATGTATCAGCTGTCAAGGGGATACCTGTTCTAGGGTTCTTTGCTTTCTTATGCTGGATCTGATATTTCAAACTTAATCCCATCAGATTTGTCTCATGTCTTGTCATATGCCAGGAGCTCTGAATTTGATGGTGGATTGCATTTCTTGGCTTACATGTTTCTAACCACAGAGTATACTTTTTATCATTGGGTTTGCTCTTAGTTGGGTATGCCTTTGTTCATTGTTTTTGCCACTCTCAGCATCAGATTTCCTTTTTTCTATTCCTGAGGACTGAAGGATGAAGAAAGCAAGGACTGGTCTCACATTTTTCTGTTTGTCTGTCTTCCTCTTTGACTTCTCCTTTGTCTCCTCACTTTGATAAGCAGTACTCCTCATCAGGTTCTGTTGGTGGCACCTGTTTGGTCAATAGAACCTTAATTTTCTCTGCTTTGTCAGTTGGCATTCAAGCTTTCTCTTCCTCTGCACCAATCCCACTCTGTTGTTTCAACCACTTTTGTTCTTCACCCAGAAACGTTGTCCTTTCACCTTTACATGTGAAATTTGTTCAGTCCATTGGATTCAGGGCTGGACAATCTGAATGTAGGATTTTTCATATTCCATTTTTTTTCATAATTTGTCGCATCAGTTTTAAGAATTGTGTCACTCTTTTATGCCTTGATTTTACCAAAGTTTGGACAATATCCTTTAGGCTGTTATGGGGACGTATAGACATATGTTCCTCTCTAACTGTTTCATCTCTTGTGGGATTTTGATTACCTCCAGTTGCTATTTGTTAGTACAACTGCATAACATCTTTTGGCACCTCATTGGTCAGTACAATCTTGATTTCCTTTGCTTTGTAAACTGACATTCAGGCCACCTTTCTTTGTCCTGTTCCCACTCTCTTGCTCCAAACATGTTTGTCTTTCACCTAGAGTGTTGTCCTTTCACTTTCACTTATTTCCCAAATATCACATCATGCCAGGGGTAACAGAAAGTATTCAACCCATCTACTGTAGCTTTACCTGTGCCCACTGTTGAAATGTTTTGCAAGACTAGAAGAGGTATGCAATCTAGGCTGTTCCATCTCCTAGTTTACTATGGAAGGCTGTCACCAGGGAAGTGTCTGCCCACTTCTTTGGCTCATGCCCTAACCACACTGCACTTCTTGGCATGCTGACTACTTATGTGTGGGTGCTCAGTTGATCGCTTAAAGTTCCACTTATCTTTTTTTACCTTTGGGGCTGTTTTGCCTTTCCTTCCAGGTGAAAAGTATATCCTGATCAAGACAAAATGTAGTCTCTCATGAGTGTACCCCTACAAAGCTCCTGCTATTGGGTGTCACACTCCATGGGCTTCCTCTTTAACCAATTTCAGGAGGGAGGTCATCTACTTTTTAATGGTTACACTGGCCCCTGCACAACGTAAATGTGGGATTATAGATATTCCGTGTAAGGAGGTGAGATATCATCTCAAAGTTACCATTTTCCTTACCTGAAAATGTATTTCCTATAGAAACTCAACTCCTCACACTTTTCCACCCTTCCTTCCCACTTTCTTCTTGAGTTATCTAAGAAGGAAATTATTTTGAGTATAAGTGCTTCGGGGGAGTTGCTGTGATTTCTTGGTGGGAGTTAGCTCAAAGATAGTGGGACACAAATTTCACATGTGGTTACTCAAGGGATGAAGGTATTCCAAAAATGTATTTTTTATCAAAAATACATTTTCAGGTAAAGGAAATGTTAACATCTAATATTTCTCCAGTAAATGTTTTTCTCATTATTTCAACAGAAAATGTTTATCAGAAGTGTTATGACAAGGGTATGATATTTCATCAGTAAATGTTTTTCTCATTACTTCAATAGAAAATGTTTATCAGGAGTGTTATGACAAGGGTCTGATATTTCATCAGTAAATGTTTTTCTCATTATTTCAATAGAAAATGTTTATCAGAAGTGTTATGACAAGGGTCTGATATTTCATCAGTAAATGTTTTTCTCATTATTTCAATAGAAAATGTTTACCAGAAGTGTTATGACACGGGTCTGATATTTCATCAGTAAATGTTTTTCTCATTATTTCAATAGAAAATGTTTATCAGAAGTGTTATGACAAGGGTCTGATATTTCATCAGTAAATGTTTTCTCATTATTTCAACAGAAAATGTTTATCAGAAGTGTTATGACAAGGGTCTGATATTTCATCAGTAAATGTTTTTCTCATTATTTCAATAGAAAATGTTTATCAGAAGTGTTATGACAAGGGTCTGATATTTCATCAGTAAATGTTTTTCTCATTATTTCAACAGAAAATGTTTATCAGAAGTGTTATGACAAGGGTCTGATATTTCATCAGTAAATGTTTTTCTCATTATTTCAACAGAAAATGTTTATCAGAAGTGTTATGACAAGGGTCTGATATTTCATCAGTAAATGTTTTTCTCATTATTTCAACAGTAAATATTTATCAGCAATGTTATGACAAATGTCCGATATTTCATCAGTAAATGTTCAATGTTCTTGTCATTTGTGGGTATGTTGCTCAGCATTTCATTGGCAAATGTGTTTTTAGTATTTTTACAGCATCAAAGACATCAACATTGGTGGTCGCTGTGTTTGTAATGGCCATGCAGAAACCTGTGACTTGACTGACCCCAGTGACCCCTATAAACTTTTGTGTCGATGCCAACACAATACCTGTGGTCCTCAGTGTGAAAAATGTTGTCCAGGTTTTGTGCAAAAGAAATGGAGACGTGCCCTAGTACACAACCCTAATGCTTGTGAACGTATGTTAAACTTTGTTTTATAGTTCAAATTTAGTCAAAGTGTCTAATATATATTGTACAACAGAAACCAGAAAAGGGTTAGTGAATAGTTGAAACTAATGGTTTTCTTGTATTTATTAGTAACCAGAAAATGGTTGATGCATAGTAAAATTAAATAGTAGTTAACAAAGAGTCTAGAAGAAGGATACATAATATTTCTTCTTGACAGTGTGGAGATTGTTTGTTGTTGTTTTTTTCAGCCAAAAACAACAACAAAATCAAGTGTATCAGTGAGTAAATATTTCACATACTTGGAAATAACTTATTGTTTTGAAAGTTACTGTTGTAATACAGTGTAGCTCAATAAAGTTATGCTGTTTCTTTGATGACATGATTTAGATGTTACGAGTATTCAGGTAGTTTGTTCTTTTGATTGTAGCCTGCAACTGCTTTGGACATGCCAGAGAATGTGTTTATGATGAAAATATTGAGAAGTTAGGTCTCAGTCTTGACATTCATGGAAACTACGAAGGAGGTGGTGTCTGCCAGAACTGTGAACACAACACAGAGGGAATTAACTGTAACCGCTGCAAACCAGGGTTTTTCAGGCCTTACAACAAAGCACTGAATGCTACAGATGTCTGCCAATGTGAGTAAACATTATGAATTCTGTAAGTGGTGGCGATATTTATGGTAATAAAACATATTGGTACTGACAAGTACCACCAGTATAAGAGGTTACCTGTTGAGATGAAGCTAGCTAACCATAATGACAAAATTTAATGAAAATATGGCCATACTGTACTTCAGTATTACAAAATATAGTGATGATCACTTTGGTTTAGAAGGTACTTCATACTGTACAAATCAATAGTAACTCAAGACTTAGAAATCATTATTTGATGTTAAAGACTTCCTCAATGCTCACAATAACAGTAAACCCTGAAACTAGCAAAATGAATAATGTTTTATTTAATAATGTGTTAATATATAATACCAAATGACAAAATGATGTAAGAAGGTTGGTTTATTCAGGTTTACTTTATCTTGTTTTAACCATATGTAAACTGGCTCTTGTGTTAAATATAGCATTTGCTTCTTATTTTGAAGATTTGTTGCAACAACAGACAGACAACTTTAGTTTCTTAATATTTTGTTATGAAATTTCAACAAGTAATGGTAAGTACTATCTCTAGGGTATTCGGGGAAGGTGATTTTGTAAGTAATGGTAGATGCTATCTCTAGGGTATTTGGGAAGGGGTGATTTTGTTATTAAAGAAACTGAAATGATGGTAGTGTAGAAAAGCCAATTCTGAAATTGTAATTACTTGATAACAAGGGTAATACCATAAACATAAACTTGCCTTTTCAGCCATGGGAATGCTATAATGTGAGGGTGGATCCCACTATTCATTAGTAAAAGAGTAGCCAAAGAGTTGGTGGTGGGTGGTGACGACTAGCTGCCTTCCTTCTAGTTTTATACTGCTATGTTGTTATGGGTCGCAGATAGCCCTGGTGTATCTTTGCATGAAATTAAAAACAAACAAAATGTCAAAGCTGTGAATTCAAAATATTTTTTCATAAAACAAATTTTAAAACAAACTAAAAAGTTACTTCTAGAAGAACTATTATGACTATAGCTGTAAAAACATTGCTCCAAAGGCTAGAGTGCTATTTGATTAGAGTAGCCCAGAAGATGGTGGTGGATAGTGTTAACTGGCTTTTTTTTTTCACTAGTCTATCACTTCAAGGTTAAGGGTGGCAAACTGACATGGATGATCCTCAAGAAGCTTAGTGTCAAATTTAAATGAACAGCACCTCACAACCAGTGAGGTCTCATTTTTGTAACATTCACCCTATATTTTCATGCATGTGATTGTTATCAAGAGAAGAAAAAATTCAATTAATACTGATTTTAAAATTTGAAACATTGTTCTTCTCAATTCAAGCTATGTTAAAAACACACCAAGAGCCTATTATTTTAGTATCTTAGACTAGACAGGTGCAGGTAGTTCTGGCTATAATAAAGTGAGTACTTAGACATTGTAATTAGTATTGTGTAGTCCTAAGAAAATTGTAGAAATGTTGGCAGTGTTGATTATGTATGCATATTTTTAACAGTTTTTGGATGTGTTTGTTAATTTAGAAGTATCAGTACTGTACTTTTTCACTTTTGCCACTATTACAATGTATGTGTGGTTTCTTATCATGTAGTGTGTCACTGTGATTTGACCTTTTCTACGGGAAATTGTGCTGATGGTAATGGTCAGTGTGAATGTCGACCTGAGTTTCTTCCCCCTTATTGTGACCAGTGTAACATTGGCTATTATGGATATCCCCAGTGTCGACCTTGTGACTGTAATGTTAATGGAACAGAAGAGAATGTTTGTGAAGTTGGAGGTGGCCAGTGCCCATGTAAGCCAAATTACACTGGCAAAAACTGTAACAAGTGTGCACGAGGATATTATGGCTTTCCTGATTGCCTATGTAAGTGTAAAAATTTAGCTAGATTTGAAATGTAATCATTTTCAGTGAAGTTTGTAGAATAGACAACAGATACCTGATGATGGCCACACAAATGATTCAAAACGTTGTAACAAATTAAACAAAAAATACAAATAAACAATCCAAAAGCTGTACCTCAGGGCATTTATTTAAAGTAAATGGAAGTTGATAAGAAATTAAAAACAGGTTTTAGGACAACGTATGATTACAATAAAAAAAAGTAGACAACAAAAACAAATTATGATATGCTGATTTGTGTTTTGGAAAATTCTTTATTTACTCAGTAACAAATATTTTTTAAAGAGGTTAAAATGGGCTGTTAAACAGCTTCAAATACAACACCATCTTGAGATCAAGTATAAGACAAGGTAAATCAAGTTCAGTATGTCAGTAACAGTTATAATATCTATTTATTGAAGTTCTGTTGTTAGTATTAGTTGATATTTTTAGAGAGTAATTATATATTTTTATTATTTTTGTAAATTAACAATATATTTTTAAAATGTTCTTTCTCTTGTTCTTGCACTGGATGGAATGTATAAACATCCATCTTAATGGTGGCTAGATTCAAGGTTCGTGTTAGTTTTACTAATGTTTGCTGCAATTATTTTTTCTGCTTTGCCTTTCAGCATGTGACTGCAATGGTATTGGTGCAATTAGTTCAGAATGTGACGTGGAAACAGGACAGTGCTCCTGCCGTACTAACTATGGTGGAAGACAATGTTCTACATGTGATGTTGGATTTTATAACTATCCATTGTGTCAGTGTGAGTATCTTGTTGACTGTATTCTCACATCTGTAACCTAACTGTTCTAATCTTCTTGGGATAATTAATCAAGACTCAGACCACTCCATTTGTATTATGTCATTAACTCATGATAGAGGGTGCTATTGGAACAAAGAGGACATTGAAAAGTTAAGCTCTAGGAGATTTTTTTAAAAGTTATTTAATGTTTATATGATAATTTGTAGTAATTTGGGTTAAATAACACAATAATAACTAGATACAGTAATTTTGATAAATAAAAGAAAAATGGTCATAGTTTTAAACTTTTTTAACAGGCTCAATACATGTAAGGGTACTTTAGGTATAATTCAACTTACTGGTAAATCGTAAAATTCAAAATATTAAAACTATTGTACTGTCTCATGGAGCTATAATTTATATCCATTAGTTTAAATGTAGCCTGTGGTTATAGATAGGTTATGACATAAATCAGGCTAAATATATTTTTTTGTTAACATTACTTATACATTAAAGACTAGTTATTGTCACTTTCTATTTCTAAGTTATATATTATTAAAGATAAATTTTATTATTTTTTCGTGAAGACAATTAATGATAAAAAATAATATAATTGGTTCATAAACGTTAGGCTTAGCAGTATATGTTGACAATAGGCTACTACTCTATTGGTGTCTGATATTAAGTAGTTATTTTCAGGCTATGAGTATAAATACAATGGTTAAGACTAGGGTGGGAGTTAAGCATTCACAATCTGTTAGGTATAATGAGTGGGTTTTATTTGTGAATTTTGGAGTGACACATACTTTTAAGGAAGCTGGTATGAAGATGTACAATTTGTATCTAGTGTTTGTAGGTTGGAGGCTATCATAAGTAAAGTAGAGGCAACAGATAAAGAGAAGGATAGACTGTGGGAAATGGTAGCAGGATGAGCTAAACTTTTACATGTAAGGGATACATCAGTTAACAATGACTTTCAGGGAGTTAGAAAGAATAATATTAGAGTAAGAAGTAGTGAATTTAATTATAATGATCCTATTATGCTGAACAACTTGTTTCAGCCTTGTATAGTTGAGGAACTGTTAGAGAGAAGGAAAACAACAGGATTAGAGAAGGATGTGAATAATAGGGAGGTTATATTTATAGGTGGCTCCTTAATAAGACATGGATAGAATAGTCTGTGGGATGTGAATAATAGGGAGGTTATATTTATAGGTGGCTCCTTGATAAGACATGGATAGAATAGTCTGTGGGATGTGAATAATAGGGAGGTTATATTTATAGGTGGCTCCTTAATAAGACATGGATAGAATAGTCTGTGGGATGTGAATAATAGGGAGGTTATATTTATAGGTGGCTCCTTAATAAGACATGGATAGAATAGTCTGTGGGATGTAAATAATAGGGAGGTTATATTTATAGGTGGCTCCTTAATAAGACATGGATAGAATAGTCTGTGGGATGTAAATAATAGGGAGGTTATATTTATAGGTGGCTCCTTAATAAGACATGGATAGAATAGTCTGTGGGATGTGAATAATGGGGAAGTTATATTTATAGGTGGCTCCTTAATAAGACATGGATAGAATAGTCTGTGAGATGTGAATAATAGGGAGGTTATATTTATAGGTGGCTCCTTAATAAGACATGGATAGAATAGTCTGTGGGATGTGAATAATAGGGAGGTTATATTTATAGGTGGCTCCTTAATAAGACATGGATAGAATAGTCTGTGGGATGTGAATAATAGGGAGGTTATATTTACAGGTGGCTCCTTAATAAGACATGGATAGAATAGTCTGTGGGGTAAATAGGGTGAAACGAATCAGATTATGCTACCCAGGGGCACAGATGGATGAGAAAACTGATAAGCTGGAGATATGATAAAGAGAGCTAGCAGAGACTGAATTTAGGGGCTCATGATGTAGGGAAAGGTATGCCAGAGAAGCTAATTAATAAGTTACATTTTGTTCAAACTGAGGATATGAAAAATAATGGCAAGGAGATTGAATCCCTTTGGGTTTGTATTAGTGGATATAAAGGAAAATACTTTAGTGGGAATTTTACAGGCCACCAAATGATACTGATGAAATTTTACATTGAAATTAAGATTTCAGCTCTTAATGAAGTCATAATTATGTGTGACTTTTATTTGAGACATAGAGAGTAGGAAATGTTGGAGGCAAACTTTGGGGGAGAAAGGTTTTGGGAATCTGTTTAAGATGGCATTCTTTATCAGTTGGTCAAGGAACCTACCAGAAATAATAGATTTATTGTTAATTTTAAATATAGAAATTATCAAGAGGATGGAAATGGGGTAACATGTGGGTTGAAGTGTTCATTGCCTTATTAGGTTCAATGTTTTGTTACATATGGGGATGAGGAATAATGATATTTTGGTTACAAATTTTAAAAAAGCAAATTTTGAAGGAATGTAATTAGAATTATGTGTTATGAATTGGACAGCTGGATTGTTTGGAGACAATGATCAGATGTGGAAAATGTTTCATATATATATTTTTAAATATTCAAGGTACAAATATTCATTGTGAAAAGGAAAAGGCAGCTGCAAGTAAAATAAGAAAGGCTCACAAAGAGATAAAATTAAAGAAACGTATTATAATGTTAAGAAATGTAAATTGCCTGGTATTATAGAAGACCAAGAAAACTGAAGAAATAGGTAATTAAGACATCAAAAAAGATGTATGAGTTAAGGTTGTCTTAAAATCTAAAAATTGACACTAAGGATTTCTTTAAATATATTCAGAGTGAATAAAATTTCAGATGGGGGGGTAGGACCCTTGATGGTTATTACTTATGAATATTTAAATAGTATTCCATGTTATGTCTTGGCATGTCATCTGTAAGTGCTAAGTTTTAACATGTTGAAACATTACCTGAAATTCATACTGTAACCCTTAACAGACTTACGTATAAAAATTGTATAGCATTTCACCTTACCTGTGATGTTCTGGAGAATCAAATCGAAAAAAGATTGTCATTGTGTGTGTGTAATGTAGCTAAACCTTTATGGTAATAGAATAAGTACTTTTAAAAATAAAACTGACTTCAACAATAACTTTAGTAAACAAAGAGAGATTACTCTGTTTAAATGAAGGTTATACTGTTAAGTGTATTAAGACAGATATATTTAGGTAGAAGCAAAAGTACCTACCCACAGTGATGGGAAACGTTTATGTCAATCTACCAATTTAAATTATTTCATGGAGTTTAAAAAGGTCAATTATGTTACAGTCTTGGTTTCATTCAGAGCCAAAGCTACTTATAACACCCTTGTGAAAAGTAATTGTTGAGTATTTCATTCATGCTCAGAACCACTCAAGAATAACACATGGTAAATCTACATTGTTATTCTTTAGGTTACATGATATTTTGAAATGTAATGATATTGTGATTAATTCCTAACAGCTTAGTGTATAATATCCTGTTTATGGGATAAAATTTGTGGTCAACATTATTCATATTTGTTTTACTGTCATTTCAAAAGTGAATGTTGTGTTTTGCCTGCATGTACAGTTTTGTAAACGGAAGGGAAACAAACACTTGGACAGACACCATGGTTTGTAATAGGTATAATTTAGTATCATAGTAGAGCTATCTGCCATGTTTATATAGAATTTTATATTATTTTCTGTTGATGTAATGATTATTAACTGTTCTTTTCTGTTGACAGCATGTTCCTGTTGATGTAATGATTGTTAACTTCTGTTGACAGTATGGCCCTGTTGATGTAATGATTATAAACTGTTTTCTTCCATTGACAGTATGTTCTTGTTAATGTAGTGATTATTAACTTCTGTTCACAGTATGTTCCTGTTGATGTAGTGATTGTTATCTGTTCTGTTCACAGTATGTTCCTGTTGATGTAGTTATTATTGATTGTCCAGTTGATGGTATGTTCCTGTTGATGTAGTGATTATTAGCTGTTCCATTCACACTGTGTTGCTGTTAATAAAATTATTGTTAACTGTTCAGTTGATGGTATGTTCCCACTAATGTAATGATCATAAACTGTTCTGTTGACAGTATGTTCTTCTATTGTAGTGATTGTTATTTCTTCTGTTCTGTTGATAGTATGCTCCTGTGATCCTATTGGGAGTACAGAAGATATTTGTAACCAGACAACAGGTGAATGTCTGTGTCACTCAGGGTTTGGATTGCCACGATGTGACATTTGTGCTCCAGGTTACTTTGGATTTCCAGATTGTATTGGTATGATTTTTATGATTTTGTAAAGTTAAAGTATTATATTTACATGCAAAAATCATTAAATATTTTTAAACTGATGATTATATATACATATATATATATTATTTGTCTTGACATTGAACGTTTTAAACAGTTGATGTTATCTATAACTCAACTGAATGTGGTAGATACTGAAATATAGTAAGTGAAAGGTTAATAGGTTACCAGTTTTATATAGATGTTTCACAGAACTGCTCTTAAGGAATTAGTAGCTGATTGTAATTTTTCTACATATTGTATTTATTTCACTGATGTAAATATTTTCTTTTTTGTAGGATTATTATCTGTTAAATTATTTGAAAGTTCTAAATTTGCTATACCATTATGGATTGTGTGTGTCTTTCATAGGTCATTTTAACTTTGCTCTTTATTTGTACAAAGCATGTTCTTAGCAATAGTTGTGATTGTGGTAGACACCTTTAAGTCTTTATGGGTTGTTGTCATTTAATGTATTATTTTATAAGCTGACAAAGACATTTAAATATCACAAACTTGAACGTTATAAATAATTTGTATGAGTTTTGTAATAGATAAGCAAAAATGTTACTCATTTTTTCTACCATAGTATTGTGCTTCCTATACCAAGCATGAAATATTATTTAATTTTTGGGCTTCATTTTACTTTTCTGGGGAGAACCCTAGGGTAGAAGTATCATAAATCAATTTGCCCAATTGTTTTGAGTGCTTACACTTTTTTGTATTATTACTCCAAGTTGGTATACATGGTGTACACTATTGCTGATGTCCAGGGAAATGCTAGTGCTCAACAAATTGTAAATAGTTCATTTGGGAGTGCTGTTACCTTTCAAAAGATGACCTTAACCATACATTTTAGACTACTAATGCACAGTAAATCAGTAGGGAAAGCTATAGGACAAATGCCATATCTGACACTCATGGTTTTCTTTTGGTTGTGTAAAATATAAGATGAATTATATACATTGATTAGCTTATCAGTCTGACTAGTTGACAGTGTAAAAAGTGATTCAGTTAAGAAGTTTTGACCCCCCTGGAGAGATGACAGCCAATATAGCTTCTTATAATATAACGTTTGTTACTTTGTGTGATGACCTTGTGTGTGTCATTTTCTAACATACCCTTTGAACTTGTAACTACATGGATTATTCTAATGAGATAATGTAAAATTAATTAGTAGTTTTACAAGTGCTAAAGCTGTTTATTACTATTTTCAGAATGTGGCTGTGACCAACAAGGGTCAGTTAGTTCCATCTGTGATTCTACAGGTAAATGTCAGTGTCTGGTGAACTTCAGTGGAAAGAAATGTGACCAGTGTGCTCCTGGGTATTACAAATATCCTGAATGTTTAGGTGAGTTGACTTGTAATGTACTGCTAGATGGTATAGCTATCCATAGAATCTGAGATAATCTTCAAACTACTAATCAGTAGATTCAACTACTTTACAGTTTTACACAGATTTCTAGAATTACTATGCATGTTCCTGTTAATATACAAACCTGTAACGATATATAGATGTTGTGAGTTAAAACCTGTAACGTATATATAGGTCTTGTTAGTTAAAACCAGCAAAATGTATATATAGGTCTTGTTAGTTAAAAACCAGCAAAATGTATATATAACTCTTGTTATTTAAAATCCTGCAACATGTATATGTAGGTCTTGTCAGTTAAAAACCTGCAACATGTATATATATAGGTCTTGTTAGTTAAAACCTGCAACATGTATATATATAGATCTTGTTATTTAAACACCTGCAACATGTATATATAGATCTTGTTAGTTAAAAACCTGCAACATGTATATATAGGTTTTGTTAGTTAAAAACCCGCAACATGTATATATAGATCTTGTTAGTTAAAAACCTGCAACATGTATATATAGGTCTTGTTAGTTAAAAACCTGCAACATGTATATATTGGTCTTGTTAGTTAAAATCCTGCAACATGTATATATAGGTCTTGTCAGTTAAAAACCTGCAACATGTATATATAGATCTTGTTAGTTAAAAATCTGCAACATGTATATATAGGTCTTGTTAGTTAAAATCCTGCAACATGTGTATGTAGGTCTTGTCAGTTAAAAACCTGCAACATGTATATATAGGTCTTGTTAGTTAAAAACCTGCAACATGTGTATATATAGGTCTTGTTAGTTAAAAACCTGCAACATGTATATATAGGTTTTGTTAGTTAAAACCTGTGAAGAGTATATATAGGTTTTGTTAGTTAAAAAATCAGTAACACACATATAGTTCTTGTTAGTTAAAACCTGTAATATGTATATATATATGGTTCCATTATGGAACTGTTTTATTCTCATTAATGTATTTATTTAGTATGTGTGTATCAATTATTGATTGTTATTAATGTATTTATTTAGTATGTTATGTATCATGTATTATTGATTGTTATTAATGTATTTATTTAATATGTATGTGTATCAATTATTGATTGTTATTAATGTATTTATTTAGTATGTGTGTATCAATGATTGATTGTTATTAATGTATTTATTTAGTATGTGTATCACTCATTGATTGTTATTAATGTATTTATTTAGTATGTGTGTATCAATGATTGATTGTTATTAATGTATTTATTTAGTATGTGTGTGTATCAATGATTGATTGTTATTAATGTATTTATTTAGTATGTGTGTGTGTGTCAATTATTGATTGTTATTAATGTATTTATTTAGTATGTGTGTGTATCAATTATTGATTGTTATTAATGTATTTATTTAGTATGTGTGTATCAATAATTGATTGTTATTAATGTATTTTATTTAGTATGTGTGTATCAATTATTGATTGTTATTAATGTATTTATTTAGTATGTGTGTATCAATGATTGATTGTTATTAATGTATTTATTTAGTATGTGTATCAATGATTGATTGTTATTAATGTATTTATTTAGTATGTGTGTATCAATGATTGGTTGTTATTAATGTATTTATTTAGTAATGTTATGTCAATGATTAATTGTTATTAATGTATTTATTTAGTATGTGTGTATCAATGATTGATTGTTATTAATGTATTTATTTAGTATGTGTGTGTCAATGATTGATTGTTATTAATGTATTTATTTAGTATGTGTATGTCAATGATTGATTGTTATTAATGTATTTATTTAGTATGCGTGTATCAATGATTGATTGTTATTAATGTATTTATTTAGTATGCGTGTATCAATGATTGATTGTTATTAATGTATTTATTTAGTATGTGTGTATCATTGATTGATTGTTATTAATGTATTTATTTAGTAGTGTGTGTCAATGAGTGATTGTTATTAATGTATTTATTTAGTGTGTGTATCATTGATTGATTGTTATTAATGTATTTATTTAGTATGTGTGTATCAATGGTTGATTGTTATTAATGTGTTTATTTAGTATGTGTGTATCAATGATTGATTGTTATTAATGTATTTATTTAGTATGTGCGTATCATTGATTGATTGTTATTAATATTTATTTAGTATGTCAATGATTGATTGTTATTAATGTATTTATTTAGTATGTGGTGTCAATGATTGATTGTTATTAATGTATTTATTTAGTAGGTGTGTATCAATGATTGATTGTTATTAATGTATTTATTTAGTATGTGTGTATGAATGATTGGTATTATTAATGTATTTATTTAGTTGTATGCATTATCATTGATTGATTGTTATTAATGTATTTATTTAGTATGTGTCAATGATTGATTGTTATTAATGTATTTATTTAGTATGTGTCAATGATTGATTGTTATTAATGTATTTTATTTAGTATGTGTGTATCAATGATTGATTGTTATTAATGTGTTTATTTAGTATGTGTGTGTCAATGATTGATTGTTATTAATGTATTTATTTAGTATGTGTGTATCAATGATTGATTGTTATTAATGTGTTTATTTAGTATGTGTGTATCAATGATTGATTGTTATTAATGTATTTATTTAGTATGTATTGTCAATGATTGATTGTTATTAATGTATTTATTTAGTATGTGTGTGTCAATGATTTGATTCATTTATTAATGG
>NC_134834.1:100229041-100326830 GCF_004210375.1 Tachypleus tridentatus
AACTTTGTTAATAGTCATTCCTTAACTGTTTTCTTGGTTAGAATACAACTGTAATCCAAGTGTAGTGTGACAACATTTATTAACCTTGTTAATAGTCATTCCATAACTGTTTTCTTGGTTAGAATACAACTGTAATCCAAGTGTAGTGTGACAACATTTGTTAACCTTGTTAATAGTCATTCCTTAACTGTTTTCTTGGTTAGAATACAACTGTAATCCAAGTGTAATGTGACAACATTTATTAACCTTGTTAATAGTTATTCCTTAACTGCTTTCTGGCTTAGAATACAACCGTAATCCAAGTGTAGTGTGACAACATTTGTTAACTTTGTTAATAGTCATTCCTTAACTGTTTTCTTGGTTACAATACAACTGTAATCCAAGTGTAATGTGACAACATTTGTTAACCTTGTTAATAGTCATTCCTTAACTGCTTTCTGGTTTAGAATACAACTGTAATCCAAGTGTAGTGTGACAACATTTGTTAACCTTGTTAATAGTTATTCCTTAACTGCTTTCTGGTTTAGAATACAACTGTAATCCAAGTGTAGTGTGACAACATTTGTTAACCTTGTTAATAGTTATTCCTTAACTGTTTTCTTGGTTAGAATACAACTGTAATCCAAGTGTAGTGTGACAACATTTATTAACCTTGTTAATAGTCATTCCTTAACTGCTTTCTGGTTTAGAATACAACTGTAATTCAAGTGTAATGTGACAACATTTGTTAACCTTGTTAATAGTCATTCCTTAACTGTTTTCTTGGTTAGAATACAACTGTAATCCAAGTGTAGTGTGACAACATTTATTAACCTTGTTAATAGTCATTCCTTAACTGCTTTCTGGTTTAGAATACAACTGTAATCCAAGTGTAGTGTGACAACATTTGTTAACCTTGTTAATAGTCATTCCTTAACTGCTTTCTTGGTTAGAATACAACTGTAATCCAAGTGTAATGTGACAACATTTATTAACCTTGTTAATAGTTATTCCTTAACTGCTTTCTGGTTTAGAATACAACTGTAATCCAAGTATAGTGTGACAACATTTATTAACCTTGTTAATATTCATTCCTTAACTATTTTCTTGGTTACAATACAACTGTAATCCAAGTGTAATGTGACAACATTTGTTAACCTTGTTAATATTCATTCCTTAACTGCTTTCTGGTTTAGAATACAACTGTAATCCAAGTGTAGTGTGACAACATTTGTTAATTTTGTTAATAGTCATTCCTTAACTGCTTTCTGGTTTAGAATGCAACTGTAACCCAGCAGGAGTGTTAGCAACATTTGGTGGTTGTGGAAGTCTGACTAGTGGAGAGTTATGTGAATGTAAAGAACGTGTCACAGGTAGGATCTGTGACACGTGTCGACCTCTGTTTTGGAACTTGCAAGCAGGGAATCCAGTGGGTTGTGAAGGTGTGTTTCCTGCAGCCTTTGAATAAGTGTGTTTACTTCACTTCTGTAATTTCTCTATTTAAAAGTTATTTATCAACACTGAGACAGCTATTCTTGGTTGAACATTAAAACAATCCCTATTGATTTATATATATTTAATTATAAAGTCATTGTAGTTTTTAAAACATCCAAGTTAAAAGATGGTATTAATCTTAACAAAATTAATTAATTAATCCTTCAGTGAACTTAAGACATTTAGTTAACAAGTTTGTATTAGTAAGTTCTTTTAAGAGTTAATTGTTCTGTGTGTAGATGTGTATTCAGTATGTCATGAACAACTTGATAAAATTATCACATTTAGTCAATATGGTATTCCTTGCCCATAGCTTCATTTAATAGAAAGGATTCAGGGAAGGACTACTTAGATGATACCCAGGATGAAAATCTTATCATGTGAAGATAGGTTATTATTTCTGAACTTGTTTTCTCTTCCATAAAGAAAAGTTAGAGGGAATTTGATTGAGGCATTTAAGCTTGTTTGTTGTAGTTAAGCACAAAGTTACAGAATGGGCTATTTGTGTCCTGCCAACCATTGGTATCGAAACCCAATTTCTAGCGTGAAAAGTCACAAATATATTACTGTATCACTGGGAGGTGAGGTGTTTAAGATTGTAAATGGAATTGATTGTTCTGGTGTGTCATCTCTTTTCATACTTAATGGTGAGAATGTTAGGATTGGGGGACACAAATATAAATTTTGGCAGGATAGGAACATCTTCAGCTAGGACAGTTTTATTTTTTTTAACAAGGTAGTTGGCTAATAGAATGGTTTTCTTTCAGAGGTGGTGGATGCAGATAATTTAAAGGAGTTTAAAGGAAAGCTTGATAAATATTTCAATAATAAGGGATAACTTTGAGTTGTGTCTTTAATGGTATAGTTTAATTTAATGAATGGGGCAGCATAGATAGACCAAAAGGTCTCTTGGTGTTCTTTAATTTTATGTTATGTTATATTTTACTCATGAATTACTTACATTTAGTATTAACTGACTGCTAGCATGTAACATCAAAAGTTAAAAAATAAATGTTTTTTGGTATCTTTCATAATGGATAGAAAGATAGTGGTGGAGTTATTATTGCTAGCAATGGTTTTGGTTTTGATCAAAATATTACACTCATTTGTAATAATTTGTCATTTGGTTTCAGAGTGTGACTGCTATGGACCTGGTACTATTGGAGGCATCAACTTATGTGATGGAGTTAGTGGGCAGTGTATGTGTAAACCCAACGTTATTTCTCGTCAGTGTCAGGAATGTAAGGATGGAAGTTACCGTTTGGAGGAAGATAACCTTTTTGGATGTCAAGGTAATCAAAGCTCGGTATAGGTTTGGAGGAACATAGCTGTCACAACATGTGATTTGATATCATATCAATGTTGAGATTGTTATATGGTATAAAATTAAAATTATGTGAAATTATGCACCATAAAATTATTGATTATGCAGAAAAATAAGTATTAACCATTTATTATGTATTACTTATAATGTAACAGGAGTATTAACCATTGATTATGTGTTACTTATAATGTAACAGGATTTTTAGTGGGTTTTATTGAATCTTTTGTAACTAATAGATTTATGGTAAGAAATAGTTAGGAGTTTTCTAAAGGTATTTCTAAACTGTTTTTGATGGATCTGCCTCTATTACTAGTTTATACATTGAGTCTGTATATATACAAATTTAGTGCTAAAGGAACTAAAAAGCGAAGTAATGATTTCAGTTTTCATAATTATGATGTTATAAGAGGCATAAAAAACCTTTTTTATTGAATTAATATAATTTTTTATCAACATATCTAATTTATTTTTTCAATGACTGTCATTGGGAACAGTTTGGTGGAGTGTCTGTGGGTTCAAGGGTCATACCAAGTTTAGCTAATTGATTTTAAACTTATTAACAAATAATGTGATTAGAAACTTGTCTTGACCAGTTTAAACCTTCATAATACAGGAGATATGTTGATGACATATTTTAATAATCTACTATTCATGAATAAATTATTTGAATAGTCAACATAACAATATTCAGTTGACAAGATAAGAACCAACTGTAAACACTTAACCCTGTTTTAGACACCAAGATAGTTAACTTAGGAAAATGTTTTGAGACTGAATGTAACCATTAACCAACAGATAGTCATATACTGGACAATATTTTCATTCTATTGGATTCTAGAGTTTTGAATTGAAAAAGAACATCATTTATAATTTCATTCATTGGGCTTAAAGTAGGTTCCTTTTCTGGATTTCACAAAGAATGAAAAACATAAAGGTTTTTTTTACAGTTGATTGATAGTATTACTGAGAAATATTTAAAAACACAAAGAAGTGAAAAACATAAAGGTTTTTTTACAGTTGATTGATAGTATTACTAAGAAATATTTAAAAGACTGTGAAGTTAGACTTATGACTAAAAACGTCAGCATTTTAGAAAGTGCTGTCATTGAAAAGATCCCCTGCACAAAAAAAAATGGATGGTAATCCTGAGTTGAATATAAATCATATGGTTTCCTCATTACAATCCTTATTAATGGAGATCCTGAGTTGAATATAAATCATATGGTTTCCTCATTACAATCCTTATTAATGGAGATCCTGAGTTGAACATAAATCATATGGTTTCCTCATTACAATCCTTATTAATGGTGATCCTGAGTTGAACATAAATCATATGGTTTCCTCATTACAATCCTTATTAATGGTGATCCTGAGTTGAACATAAACCATATGGTTTCCTCATTACAATCCTTATTAATGGTGATCCTGAGTTGAACATAAATCATATGGTTTCCTCATTACAATCCTTATTAATGGTGATCCTGAGTTGAACATAAACCATATGGTTTCCTCATTACAATCCTTATTAATGGTGATCCTGAGTTGAACATAAACCATATGGTTTCCTCATTACAATCCTTATTAATGGTGATCCTGAGTTGAACATAAACCATATGGTTTCCTCATTACAATCCTTATTAATGGTGATCCTGAGTTGAACATAAACCATATGGTTTCCTCATTACAATCCTTATTAATGGTGATCCTGAGTTGAACATAAATCATATGGTTTCCTCATTACAATCCTTATTAATGGTGATCCTGAGTTGAACATAAACCATATGGTTTCCTCATTACAATCCTTATTAATGGTGATCCTGAGTTGAACATAAACCATATGGTTTCCTCATTACAATCCTTATTAATGGTGATCCTGAGTTGAACATAAATCATATGGTTTCCTCATTACAATCCTTATTAATGGTGATCCTGAGTTGAACATAAACCATATGGTTTCCTCATTACAATCCTTATTAATGGTGATCCTGAGTTGAACATAAACCATATGGTTTCCTCATTACAATCCTTATTAATGGTGATCCTGAGTTGAACATAAACCATATGGTTTCCTCATTACAATCCTTATTAATTCTTCTCTTGAGAAGAAGTTGTTATTTTAAGCAATGTTTATAAGTTTTTTGCTACTTATGAGACAAATTCTGTCAAGTTACATACTTGATAGGTTTGTTACTACTTCTGTGCTGTAAATCCTTTCTTCTTAAATAGTGTTGTGATGTTGTTTTATCTTAGAATAACAGTAATATTATATTATAGACCCTCCAATATTCATATATTGTTTTTTTTTTACAGATTGCCAGTGTGACATTGGAGGTTCAGAAAATAATGTGTGTGATAAAAAAACTGGAAAGTGTGCTTGTCGTCCTCGGATCAGTGGTCGACGTTGTGACAAACCACTACAAACCCATTATTTCCCTAGTCTTCATCAGTTGCAGTATGAACTTGAAGATGGACGAACCCCATCAGACACTCCAGTTAGGTTTGGTTATGACCAGTCACAATTTGGAGATTACTCCTGGAGGGATATGCTATCTTTCAGACATTCAGAAGGAAATTCTGTTACGTATATATGTTGAAAAGTCTAATCTGTATCATGTTTTATTTCGTTACCATAATTTCGGTGGAGAGAACATATATGGGTTTGTGAAGTTTACACCAGAAGCTTCTGGAGGTAAGATTATATTTTAACAATTCGTCTGGATCCTTGTAACATTTGTTGGTGTATAAACTGATCTATGTGTATTAATGTAGTAAATATATATCACTATATAAACAAAAGTGGATTATCGTTTAGTGTACAAAATATCCAATATTATAATCATCATAATACACTACAATGGTGTTTTGGAAGTATGGAATATAACGTGTGTCAATTTTTATGTATGGGCTGAATTTTTAGGATAAATTTCAATAGTAAACAAACATAACAAAGTCCATTTGTTTTAAAATAATATATTAAAACAAGCCAAATGAATACATAAAAGTTAGTTAGGGCAGTTGTATCCAGTGCTTTAAGTAATTGTCTATTTTTCATCATAGTCTATATAGGCTTGCTTGTTCAGTTATTGTAAACCAGTTCTTATCAACCTTTTCCAATATCGTTCATCCAACAAGTTTTTCACAACAGTTCACTAATGTAAGTTCAGAACATGTAATAAAATGTAAAATTCTTTATTTTGACATAAATATACGTCATACTACAACTAGAATAAATAATAATAGCTAATGACTTCCTTGTTCTTAAACATCATGAACCTAACGATGACCGAAGAAGGTCGAAACGTTGTTCGCTCTTCTACGTAAAATATTTTCTCAACCCAAACGAGCCGTTTTTGCATATATATTTCTCTACAAGTGGGTTTTCTCGACATCACTGATTACAGATCAGAGTGTCAGAAACTTGCGTTTTGGATGGTAGTAACGTAAGTATATATATAGGTTGTATTTTGTCAGATATTAAGGTTATGTTCACCAATTGTCAATTAAAGGCTTTTACTTATACTTCTTTATGATATAAATATATACTGTGTTGTTGTTGTTGGGCTTAGGAGTTCTGTACAGTAGGTGTCTGTAACTTGTTGGTGATAAATTCAGTGATAAATGAACAACACGTACTCTTCTTGTTTTCAAAATAATATACATATATTTTAAAATGTTTAATATATGTACAACAAATTTTTTACATAAGGGTATCATGAATAATATATAGTTGTACTCTTGTCAAAAGCCCACTTATGCCTGTCAGTTGCTTTAGAATTTCATTTGACAAGCCATGACCAGCCCAAATGATCTTCTCTATTTCTGTCTTACGAGTATTCCATGTATGATTCACTTTAAATTGTGGTACAAGTTCCTGTACTACTCTTCCAGTAATCATCTGTTCCTTGCACTTTAGATATCATCTGATCCTTTTGTCAAAGTGCACTCAATGTGGTTCAGTTATTTTAGAACTCATTTTGGTGGGATAAACTATACTTCATGTTTCTTTCAAAACCGTTAGTTTCCTATAACATTAAATATTAGGCCTATCACTTCTACAGCAGTTAACTCCACACTGAACTTTTCCCTATTTATGATACTTTCTTCTGTTATTGTTTTTGTTTGTCTGCTGTTTTCTGTTCATCTCATATTATTTACATGCTTATTACTAAATTGTTTGCTCACTGTATTCTTGAAATCAACAAGTTACAAAAAGCTACAACTTCCAAAAATTGTGTGCTTTTAACTCTCTTATCATAAAAAAATTAACAATCATAGAATATTTATTCACAAAATAAACTAATTAATAGTATCTACACTAAACAGTATTTTATATCATGATATAAAGTCTACCCAGAACTTCTGTAACTTCTTTTTAGAATGGTAATTTTAATACATTGCAGAAACTGGTAGCAACATAGGTTTATTCCATAATAGGATGGTAATTCCTTACTTTATGACATAGGCTTGTAACAATATGTATAGTGTACTGTATTCAAAAGACTGCTGGTCATTTTCGTGTTAACCTATTTGTTAACTAGAAAATGACCTAAGAATGTTGAAATGTTGTTCTGTACTTTATTGTAATTAAAGTTTTAACACCAATACCAGCCATCTTTCTGTACTTTATTGTAATTAAAGTTTTAACACCAATACCAGCCATCTTTCTGTACTTTATTGTAATTAAAGTTTTAACACCAATACCAGCCATCTTTCTGTACTTTATTGTAATTAAAGTTTTAACACCAATACCAGCCATCTTTCTGTACTTTATTGTAATTAAAGTTTTAACACCAATACCAGCCATCTTTCTGTACTTTATTGTAATTAAAGTTTTAACACCAATACCAGCCATCTTTCTGTACTTTATTGTAATTAAAGTTTTAACACCAATACCAGCCATCTTTCTGTACTTTATTGTAATTAAAGTTTTAACACCAATACCAGCCATCTTTCTGTACTTTATTGTAATTAAAGTTTTAACACCAATACCAGCCATCTTTCTGTACTTTATTGTAATTAAAGTTTTAACACCAATACCAGCCATCTTTCTGTACTTTATTGTAATTAAAGTTTTAACACCAATACCAGCCATCTTTCTGTACTTTATTGTAATTAAAGTTTTAACACCAATACCAGCCATCTTTCTGTACTTTATTGTAATTAAAGTTTTAACACCAATACCAGCCATCTTTCTGTACTTTATTGTAATTAAAGTTTTAACACCAATACCAGCCATCTTTCTGTACTTTATTGTAATTAAAGTTTTAACACCAATACCAGCCATTTTTCTGTACTTTATTGTAATTAAAGTTTTAACACCAATACCAGCCATCTTTCTGTACTTTATTGTAATTAAAGTTTTAACACCAATACCAGCCATCTTTCTGTACTATATTGTAATTAAAGTTTTAACACCAATACCAGCCATCTTTCTGTACTTTATTGTAATTAAAGTTTTAACACCAATACCAGCCATCTTTCTGTACTTTATTGTAATTAAAGTTTTAACACCAATACCAGCCATCTTTTGAATACATTTTTACTTCAAGTGGGCTTTTCATTATCATGTGTAGCATACTTTCATAATATAAAGCAGTGGATGGTAATAAAAGATTTCTAAATATTTTTGCATGACAGAGACAGAACAGAGTAGTGATGTTGTCTTCAAGTCCACTGATGAACCCAGGTTTGTCTTAGTTTCTGGTAAGCAGGGTCTTATTGCTTCACCATTTGTTTTGAATCCAGGCAGATGGACAGTATCCATTAAAGTTGAAAAACCTCTATTTGTGGTAAGTTACTCATCAGTGTACATGTCCACTAAGATAGAAAAAAAAAACCCTCTCTCTCTATGATAAGTTAGTCTTCATTGGACAGTGTCAACTAATGTAGAAAACTTTTCTATGGCTAGTGTTTTAACAACTCTATTTGAGTTTATTGAATTGCAGAACCTATTGGTTTGTGCCCACTACATATGTTTATTTATTGGGTGTATAGATTTGATTGTACATTTAGTTTGCTACAAATTAGAAATTATTATCATTTTTTGAATTTTATAATACTTTTGAATAGCATATTAATTGCTAAGTTTTTTCTTAGTGTTTTTTTTTTTAAATGTTGTATCATTTGAATGTGTAGCAACATGCTGAAACATTATTTCATATCTTAAATTTTAATGTTTTTGTTATACAACTTACTCTGTAGCACATATAATAGTTTTCACTCTGGTACAGCAGTACATTTATGTTTATTATCCACACTTAACAGTTCTGCCAGAGTGAAAACTATGATAAAACATTATACTTGAATTTATCAACCACGCTCAGCAGTTCTGCATGTGTGAAAACTATGATAAAACAGTACAACTGTATTTATTAACCACAGGTGATAATTCTACCAGATGAAAGTTCATATGTATTTGTTCAAATTTCTTCTTCTACTTAAACTTATTCTGACTTTGTGTCTCCACCAAATTAAGAACATTTCTTTCATTGCTAGGATTATTTAGTACTACTACCTCAAGCATACTTTGAAGCAACACTGCTTCAAGAAGAAGTGAACATGCCATGCAAGATTGGCTCTACTTCAGGGCTTTGTCGTCATTTCCGATATCCCGGACTGACTCAAAAAAGCAACATTGTGAAGGGAGAGGCTGCTTATGTTGCAGTGGGAGACCAGAGAACTAAAGCTAAAATGTTTACTGAAGAGACTGTTCTTACTGTTAGTTTTATGATTTTTCCTCTATACATTACTGTTCAGTATCTGGTATATTTTCTCAGGAACAGTTTTACCTGATTGTATCACTTTAGAATATAACTATTCATTTATATCATCAAACAAACTCATTGCATAGCTTGCTTAATGAAACATATTTTAATAAACAATTACATTGGGTAACATAGGACATGTTTATGTGTAATCTATGTATCATGAGATAACTTCAGTTGTAAATTTGTAGTATGAAATAAGCTTAATTAATTATTATCAGCATATCATAGCATAATTTAAGTATAAACTACTTTATGATAGTATACATGTATTTTTGTGTATAAATGGGATTTTCATGAAAAATACTTGTAATAAGCTTTGTATGAAAGTATACATTTGTGTATTAACTAGATATATTTGCATTTAAATGTTTTTAGAAGATGCTGAAGTTTACTTCATATAGTCATTATCCACTTGTTAATGTAAACAGGAACTTGGAACTGGTCCCATGGCATGGCTAAATAAAGATCAACTTTCTCTGAAGCTTGACTTGCAAATCAACAAACCTGGCAGACATGCTTTAGTAATCTTGTATCACACACCTGAAGGTGGAGAAACAACAAACTTGATGGTTGATGTGGCAACGGAAAATCAGATGGATAAAGGACGAGCTATTCTCTACGATTGTTCATATTCATTTGTTTGTAGGCAACCAGTTATTGACCGTATGGGAAAACTTGCAGTGTTTGACTTTGACTCAAACTATGCCAGTGTTACATTAGAGAAGGATAGGAATGATGGTTCAAACATTGCAATTGATGGTATTGTGGCAATACCACTGGAAGATTGGGAAGTGGACTATACCATTCCACAGTCACAGTGTGTGAGACAGGACGGGGAAGTGTATGGAATCTCATTTTCCACTGTCTGTAGAAGCAACAAAGGTATTGTATCCATAGGAGTTTTTGTTTTGTTCAAGTTATCAGTTTATACATTTTAACTTAATCATACCAAAGTTTATAAAAGACAAGGTTCACAGTATGTTACAAAGTAGCTAGTCAGTAGAAGTTATCACTAAGAGTGGTTTTAAGTATTTTGGTGCTGTTAGTAAAAGTTGTCAATACCACCTTTGTCATTAATATATATATATGTATATATAAAACATTACGTGAAGACATTTTGCAACTTGTAGTAAACATTTACTTTAATAAGGCTATCTTTGTCATACTTTCAACTGTTTAAATTTAGAATAACATTATTTTTTCTAGTCTTTATATGAACTGCAAAGGCACACAATATTCTTTTAAGGTTTGGTTTTTTGAATTTTGTATCTGCATTTATGATTAATATAAAAACTTTTAATGATTTTAACTACCTGATAAAGCTGGGCCTAGTTTCCACAAACACGAAGAATACAAGTGCAATTAACATTCCTCATAAATTATTAATTATATTTCATTTATTGTACTTAGCTTATAACACAGTGAATTACTCAATATAAGGAGTACAATATTTTGTATTTAAGAATCCTTAGTGTATACTGGAGTACTTAGAGATTTGGCAATAAAGTTAGATGGAAAATACCTTTATTTTCTAGTATTAATGAAGAAATAAAACATTTTATTTGAGACAATGTTTTGCTGCTCAAGAAAAACGCTGGCTGAAATAAAAAAAAATCTAACTTTATCGCTGTAAGGAATATATGACTTCAGTTGTAAAGTCTCAGGAAAAAACAGAATACCAGTTCTAACACCCAAACTCAAAATGTGTAAATTTGTAGGTAGGATACTTTGTTGTTTCTACAACTTTGATATGAAAGTTTCAGTTCCAGTATGAAAGGATTAAAAGGTTTATATATTTTTTCTTCATTACTGAATAAAACCAACAAGGTTATGTTTTGGAAAGAAGCTTTATTTTGGGCATTAGAGATTTTTAGTTACTCAAACAGTGACTTGCAGAATGTTCCATAACATTGAAGGAAATCAGTTGAACTTTAGCTGTTATTAAACACTCACTGTTAAAGGGTAAGAAATAATTTTAAGAACTTTAGCACAAAATAAAGATTTCATAGTATGATCAGAATGTCTGAAATAACAAAATAAGACTGCTTTAATATTCGTTATAATAAAATAATTCTTACTCATTAGAGGGCAAGCAGAAAGGTTATATTTTCAACACTTTAATTTAGATTTCAGCTAGAGGGTTCATGGCATTATGATTCTAAATCTTACAAAATTGACCTGTAATAGAATGTTCAAAGGTGGATACAATAACATAGGTCTACAATGGTTTTGTTGCCTTGAAATGTTTATATGTTGTACAGTACTTTATGTATGCAAAATCTGAAAATAATACCCATTTTCTTCATCATATTCAGATTTTTTACAAGATGTCATATGTAGTTTTACATAAGTGAATCATTTTAATGGAAACTGGTCATATTTTGTTATGTTTAAAATGTTGTCAACCACTGGTTATAAACTTCTCTAGACTGATTGTGATGTGAGAGTCTTATTAACCATTCTAGAACCCAGAAGAAGCACACCACGAGTACGTAACAGTTAACAGGCTGTATGATGTGTCATTTCTGGAGTTAACAGGCTGTATGATGTGTCATTTCTGAGTAATACTGAGTGCACTTTCACACTATTATTTCATTTAATATTATTTATGTGTTGCTATAGCAATGGGGTTGTGTAAATGACCCAAACATACTCTGTTATATTTATGTTAAATTTGTTGTAAAGAAACAAAGGCAGAGCATTATGTAATTCATCAAAAAAAGTGTATTATGCATATTTTGGATTAAAACATGGGGACCGAGGCTGTGCACAAAATCTGCACTGTTTTTGTTGAAGAGGTGAGACATTAGACTAAAGATAAGAAAAAAGTCTTAAAAAAGGAACATCAGCATGATGGCTGATTACTGCTTGTCAATGAAACAAGTTGTTTTAGATGCAATACATAAGAAAAAGGCCACCACATGTAGTTTTGAAACTAAAATATCTAGATTTGACAAAAAATATCAGGGTGAATGAGGATGCATAATCATATGTTATCAGTGTTCTTTCATTTTCTTTGGTTTGTTTGTATTTTTCTTGACAAACATGATAAAAAATGTTCATTTTGGTAAACAAAATAATAATTTGAACTAAGTTAGTTTTTTTTTCACAATTTGTGAAAAATCATTACATAATAGAATAAAATTAATATTATTTTTGAAATCTGCATAACAGACTTATGTAAAATCTGCTATTAAAACGGAAATAGCTTTTATGAAGTTGAAGTTTAAATTTGCAGTTGGGTGTAATCTAATAACTTTAATAAATATCTTGAAGTGAGGCATCAGATATAATTACTATTAGGTTAGTCAGTTAGTACATGTTAGTCACTGTTTGGTTTTTAGCCGGTAGTGCCATTTAATTGAGTGAAGTATTTTGATCAGTTATTTGGTCAGTTAGCCATTAAATTATACAGTTAAATTTATATTTATAGTAGTTGTAATAGTATTATTAGCATGGTATTTCGATTTGAATGCTGTTAGGTTGTACAAAGTATTAATTTTGGCACAATTTATTGTGATAATTTTATTTCTTAAACACAAAAATAAGTCTTGAAAAAGTCCCTAATGTTATTATGAGCAATTTGCCAAAATTTATTATCTCCTTTTTGAGTACTCGGATAGTTAAGTAATTTCAGAATCATAGATGACAAATTGTTATTATGAAGAATTTTGGTCCAGTACCAAATTTTCTCTCTTTTCTTTATTATGTTTAAACTATTTACATTTACTTGTATTGTAGAAATATTGTGTCCACAAAAATATGCTAACATTGATAACTTATTTCCTGATTTTCTATAGAATTTCCATGATTGTATTTTCCTTTTTTTAAAATATCTTTTCAATGACTGGCTTGAAGTCACCACCAACTGAAAAAAATGAGCAGACTTATCATTATTATAGTTACAGTGCTTTTAACATCAGTGGACTTACTGTTATTATAGTTACAGTGCTTTTTACATCAGTAGACTTACTGTTATTATAGTTACAGTGCTTCTTACATCAGTGAACTTACTGTTATTATAGTTACAGTGCTCCTTACATCAGCAGACTTACCATTATTATAGTTATAGTGCTCCTTACATCAGTGAACTTACTGTTATTATAGTTACAGTGCTCCTTACATCAGTGAACTTACTGTTATTATAGTTACAGTGCTCCTTACATCAGTGAACTTACTGTTATTATAGTTACAGTGCTCCTTACATCAGTGAACTTACTGTTATTATAGTTACAGTGCTCCTTACATCAGTGAACTTACTGTTATTATAGTTACAGTGCTTCTTACATCAGCAGACTTATCATTATTATAGTTACAGTGCTTTTTACATCAGTGGACTTACTGTTATTATAGTTACAGTGCTTTTTACATCAGTGAACTTACTGTTATTATAGTTACAGTGCTTTTTACATCAGTGAACTTACTGTTATTATAGTTACAGTGCTTTTTACATCAGTGAACTTACTGTTATTATAGTTACAGTGCTTTTTACATCAGTGAACTTACTGTTATTATAGTTACAGTGCTTTTTACATCAGTGAACTTACTGTTATTATAGTTACAGTGCTCCTTACATCAGCAGACTTACCATTATTATGGTTATAGTGCTCCTTACATCAGTGAACTTACTGTTATTATAGTTACAGTGCTCCTTACATCAGTGAACTTACTGTTATTATAGTTACAGTGCTTCTTACATCAGCAGACTTATCATTATTATAGTTACAGTGCTTTTTACATCAGTGGACTTACTGTTATTATAGTTACAGTGCTTTTACATCAGTGAACTTACTGTTATTATAGTTACAGTGCTTTTTACATCAGTGAACTTACTGTTATTATAGTTACAGTGCTTTTTACATCAGTGAACTTACTGTTATTAGTTACAGTGCTCCTTACATCAGCAGACTTACCATTATTATAGTTATAGTGCTCCTTACATCAGTGAACTTACTGTTATTATAGTTACAGTGCTCCTTACATCAGCAGACTTGCCATTATTATAGTTATAGTGCTCCTTACATCAATTGACTTATTGTTATTATAGTTATAGTGCTCCTTACATCAGTGAACTTACTGTTATTATAGTTACAGTGCTCCTTACATCAGCAGACTTGCCATTATTATAGTTATAGTGCTCCTTACATCAATTGACTTATCATTATTATAGTTATAGTGCTCCTTACATCAGTGAACTTACTGTTATTATAGTTACAGTGCTCCTTACATCAGCAGACTTACCATTATTATAGTTATAGTGCTCCTTACTTCAGTGAACTTAGTGTTATTATAGTTACAGTGCTCCTTACATCAGCAGACTTACCATTATTATAGTTATAGTGCTCCTTACATCAGTGAACTTACTGTTATTATAGTTACAGTGCTCCTTACATCAGCAGACTTACCATTATTATAGTTATAGTGCTCCTTACATCAATTGACTTATTGTTATTATAGTTATAGTGCTCCTTACTTCAGTGAACTTAGTGTTATTATAGTTACAGTGCTTCTTACATCAGCAGACTTACCATTATTATAGTTATAGTGCTCCTTACATCAGTGAACTTACTGTTATTATAGTTACAGTGCTCCTTACATCAGCAGACTTACCATTATTATAGTTATAGTGCTCCTTACATCAATTGACTTATTGTTATTATAGTTATAGTGCTCCTTACATCAATTGACTTATTGTTATTATAGTTATAGTGCTCCTTACATCAGTGAACTTACTGTTATTATAGTTACAGTGCTCCTTACATCAGCAGACTTGCCATTATTATAGTTATAGTGCTCCTTACATCAATTGACTTATTGTTATTATAGTTATAGTGCTCCTTACATCAGTGAACTTACTGTTATTATAGTTACAGTGCTCCTTACATCAGCAGACTTACCATTATTATAGTTATAGTGCTCCTTACATCAATTGACTTATTGTTATTATAGTTATAGTGCTCCTTACATCAGTGAACTTACTGTTATTATAGTTACAGTGCTCCTTACATCAGCAGACTTGCCATTATTATAGTTATAGTGCTCCTTACATCAATTGACTTATTGTTATTATAGGTATTGTGCTCCTTACATCAGTGAACTTACTGTTATTATAGTTACAGTGCTCCTTACATCAGCAGACTTACCATTATTATAGTTATAGTGCTCCTTACTTCAGTGAACTTAGTGTTATTATAGTTATAGTGCTCCTTACTTCAGTGAACTTAGTGTTATTATAGTTACAGTGCTCCTTACCTCAATAGACCTACTTCATTACAGTTACAGTGCTCCTTATATCAGCTGATCTTCTGTTATTAGAGTTATAGTGATTCTTACATCAGCGGACTTACTGTTATTATAGTGACAGTGCTCCTTACTTCAGTGAACGTAGTGTTATTATAGTTATAGTGCTCCTTACATCAGTGAACTTACTGTTATTATAGTTACAGTGCTCCTTACATCAGCGGACTTGCCATTATTATAGTTATAGTGCTCCTTACATCAATTGACTTATCATTATTATAGTTATAGTGCTCCTTACTTCAGTGAACTTAGTGTTATTATAGTTACAGTGCTCCTTATATCAGCTGATCTTCTGTTATTAGAGTTACAGTGTTCCTTGCTTCAGTGGACTTACTGTTGTTATAGTTACAGTGCTTTTTACATCAGCTGACTTGGCATTAACCAAATCCTTCTGTCATTTATCTCTAACCTGTTTTTTTATGTAATAATTTTTATGCGTGTATAAATAGATATGTATTTGTTATAACTTAGAAAACAAGTCATAACAAAAATGAACTAAACAAAAAAATGATGCACTAATTGAAAAGATCCCAAAGTAGGAACTATAATGTAGGATTATAAAATTGAGCCTAAGTTTTGGAAGTGACTGCAGAAGTAGGACCCACATTGTGGTTGGGATATGCCATCTATCAGTCTTAACCTCATTCATTTTTCTTCTTTACTTTGCAGAGCAATCACCTTCCCACAACTCTCTGCAAGCAGTGAAGTGTGATATAGAAGTGGGATGTTGTGGGCTTGAGCACCCACATCTTGCTCTCATAATTTATATTTCTATATCTATTGCTACTCTTTTATTTGTGATGTAAGACTGATAGATGGTGTATCCCCACCACAATGTGGGCCCTACTTTTTACTCATCTCCAAAACTTAGGGTACATTTTATATTTCCACATTATAGTTTGTATGCTGGAATCTTTTCAATCAGTGCAGAATTTTTGTTTAACTTATTTTTGTTTTAACTTGTTTTTTAAATTTTGACAAACTAACATAATTAGTCAGAGGTTTGAATTTGCTGTTTTTTCTTGTGATTTTGTTTACCTAATTTCATCAAAATTTATTAATTTTCACTAAATATGTGTGTGTGTGTATATATATATATATATATATATATATATATATCATGAACAATGTTCTTAAACACTGATCAGACAACAAAAGCACATCTACAGACTAAAACTCTTGCGTTTTCTTGATCTACTGAACAAACCAAGGTTAAATGCTTTTAAACAATGCAAAAGGAAATATATATATATAAAATCAAATCCTCTTTAAGTGCCCGTAACTTGAAGCATTGTATTTTGAGCAATAAGTTTTTAAGTGTTTTATTGAATAAATGTAGATGAATAAATTTTACTTACATTTAACAAGCAACCAATGCTGTATGTTTTGGCTGGAGTTACATGTGTGACTAGGCAGATGTGTATAATCTCTCTCTTTTCTTATAGGTTGAGTTTGAAAGTGGACAGAATGAAAACAGAGTAGCTACAGAACTCCCATCAACACTGGAAGATCAACAAGTGAAACTTATCTATCTTGATCATGATGACCCAATGGTAGATATCCATGGTTCAGTTCCTGCAGCTGGTTCGTACGTAATAGTGGTACATTACTACCAGGTAATACGATGTTATCTCACTACCTTATAATATAATGATATAGTACAATCATATAATGCAGGTTATATTTGTATATTATTGTGGTTTATTACCACAAGCTAACATGTACTTTTTACATCCTGTGATTGTAAATACCAGTAGGAAACATGTTTTGTCAGTAAATTTCTAGTAAGTAATACATTATCTTTGCTTGCTTTAGTGTACCTTTATACTAGATACTTCTTATTATCTGTTTGTGAATAAGTGAGATTTACCTCTTGATAACAAGAGAAACTGTTTTAAAACCAAAATACTGTTTCCTTGTCTGAAGCTAAAGATGTCTGTTACATTCTAATCTGTGCTATATTATATAGTGTTAAAACAAATTATTTTATCTGTTATGTTAATAGTTCATTACAAGATGTTAAACCTCACTTAAAAAACTTGTGCTATTATTTAAGTGTAATGTACTACTGAAAGCATAATTATATTCATAAGAGCTCTTCCTGGATATAATTATGGTGCATTGAGCTTTTGTTGATATGGTCTTCATTGAATGATTTATAAAATTGAAATTTTGATCTATATTATCTAGCCTGACCACCCTAGCTATGACCTGAATGTATTGATACAGAATGGACAATTCTATGAAGCTGTACTACCTGTTATGCACTGTCCTAGTGTTTCTGGCTGTCGCAGCGTTGTGGAGGAAGTAAACACTAACTCTACCATCTTTTCAATTCTGGAGAACTTTGTACTCACCTTGAAAGAACCAGACCATAAAGGCATTTGGGTGGTAAGTGTAAAACTTGTTTTCTACTTACAGTATTTTTTGAAAGTTTTATTTGTAAAGATTTTTTTTATTTAATTATGTTAGTGTTCTTATATTGTTTCCTGACTTTAAGTAGAAGCAACTGGAATGTTTAAATGGGGTAATTATTATAGCATAGGTAATATGAAGAATTTCAGTAGTTTGTTTTCTAATTCTGATATGGTTCTTCCCTCTTCTTACATGATTAACTATTCTTGTTCATTGCTGTCCCCTATGTGTGAACTTTTTCGTCATGCATGCCACAAGCTTTCTGCTTCTCCATTGGAATCCAGTGATTTCAACATGTCTTATATGTAAATTATTATGTGTCACCTCCCTCTTAATAGGATCACAATGCACTCATTTGATATACGTGTCTTCTTCTGTGCACCTCTATCGAACTATCACTTCTCATTTGGCAGGAATTGTATTTTGATGTGCTCTTTTGTTTGTTTATTGTTGTATTCTTGAATTTGTTTTCCTCATAAAGTGGTTATTTTTTTCAACTTAAATTGATTTATCAGTTAATTCAAGTCACTTCTGCACTCGAGTTTGGTTAAACATTTCTGTGCAATGCATTACAAAGTAAGCCTTACCATTTCAGTGTTTACAACAGCAACTAGTGTTTTTCTCAGACATCGGATGTAGGCGATCCAATAATGGATTTATCTGCTTCTATACATTGAGAGATCATATGTCACATGGTCCAAACCTCTATCCCTGGACTTTGCCAAAGCTCCCACTGAAACTGCTGAGTCTTTGCTGTCTGAACTTTGATCATCTTTTTCCCACCTCCAGAGTTTGTCAATTATTCCTGTTCCTGACCTGGTGATTTGTCTAGGCCTAATTTGGTCTTCATGGATTTTATGCCTCAGGCTTGTATTGTTTTTTCACCTCATCCTTCCTTATCATACAAGTGATCTTTCTGACATTTTCATTTTTTCTCCTTTTCTTGATATTTGGGTTCTTACTGATCCATTGACCTTGCAGTTACATGAAGAAATTGGCATGTTTTGCCCCTGAGGACTTTTGATTATGCTGTCTATTCATTTTTAGATCAACAGTTGTTAGATTACTTGTTACCAATTTGGGGGGGGTGGCTCTCAGTTCACATGTCTCTCTTCCACATGTTCAATATCCTTACTTGCTTTTTACCCTTACCAACTTCTTATGGTATTGTTCTTACATACTTCTCCTTCTGAGGCTCTTCAGAGAAATCCTGTGATGTTCTCTGTAGGTAACCTTGTTCGTCACTACTTCATTTCAGACCTCATTTCATCCTCAGCTCTGGTGTTCACTATGTGGCTTCCTTATTGTTAGGACCTTATAAGTTGTGATGCTACATTGGCTCAGGTCCATTTACCCTTGACTTCTCCAAGGGATTTATGTTTAGCTCCATTTTTTGGACATAAAATTTTGATGCTGTCTTGAATCTTATTGGGTCTTGGGTGACATTGGTCCACCAACATTACACCTTTATAAATGTTGTATCCCATTTGTTTCTATCAGAACCTCCTGTTCTTTCAACTACAATTTCTTTTCCCACCTCTGATTTCTTCTTTCTCTGTTTCTTTCCCTCTCACTTGAGATCACCAGCACTTGTCAAAAACAATTTGATTGTTACTCCTGCAGTGAGTAATCAGACCTGCTCCCCATGCTTCAAGGGGTTTTTATCCCTGCCTTTTTCTTTGCCCCCTAGAAAACTAGGGATTGATGGACAGTAAGTAGTTTATCTTGCCTCAACTACTTCATTTCACCATTCCAGTTCACCATAGAATCTCTTCTTGCTCTGAGATTGGCATTTTCTTCTGGGTTGTGGTTGACTTCAGGGTATGTGTTTAGTGTTTACTTACATATACCAATATCACCTCAGTCTTGTTCTTATCTTTGGTTTGTCCATCTTGGGGTGATTTAATAATTTTAAGTCCTTTTCATTGGACTTGCTTCAGCATCTTACATGTTTTGTTGAATTTTCTGTGCTCAGTGACTGCAATTTCATTATTACATGGATGGTTGGCTTGTTCTAGCTCATTCTGAATAGGAATTGGCCAATACTACTTGGAAGTCATATTCTGTGGTGAATTGAGAGGGCTTGTTGGTCAAACTCGAGAATTTCTTCTTTAGACCAACTTCATATATTGCCCATTTTGAGGTATTTTTTGACACAACTATCACTCAAGCATTGCCTTTTGCTTTATGACTCAGTTCAATGGAACTTTTGGTTCACCACGACCAACATCACTGGTTTATTTTGGTCAAGATCCCTTCAGTGGGCGCTTCATGAACAGTGAAACCTTGATCAGAATCCTCTTTCCACTCCAAATCTTTCTTTCTTCCTTGCAATATCTTTTTCATTGGTAACTGAACTGAGCCCATGCATTATCTGGTGTGTTGTTTTCTTCCCTGCATACGTGTCTACATCTTTTCATTGAAACATCCCTTTGGAAATAGAGAGTATGGGTGACAACCAACAGGAAACTTTGGATAATTTATCTGAGAATGGAGTGATTTACATGTCACTGTTCTTGAACTTTTGTTTATATGTCAGGCCTTCTTCTCACCAAACACTGTCTGGGGGTAATTCCAAGAGGGTTCAGAGTTCTGTGGTTTTGGACTTTGGATCTCTTATTCTACTCCCTCACACATCACACTTTCTTTATTGCATGTAATGTGTGTGGTACTTTCAATCTGGTTTTGGATCATCTTTCATGCCCCAACCTCATATATCCACAGAGTGAGCATTAAATCCCATTGTTTTTATGGATCTCTACCATCAGTGAGGTTCTCCCCATGTGGATACCATATTACAGGCCTCAACATCAAGTTGCTTATACTGGGGCCTTTACCTACTTTTTTATCTTCTAGATCCCACTCCATAATGAGTGGTGCCTGACCAGATATTCTTTAACTCTAAATCCACACTATCAGCCACACTATCGAGTTGACTCGAGCTCTATCTCTCCTCATTTCACAATAGAGTTCGTTGTTGAGATGGAGTGTTTTACAAGATAACTTGAAGGTGAATAAACTCATGATGTTTGCTTCATAAATTTGCCTGTTCTGGACTACTAGCCATGGATTTCATGGGTAAAGGGGATAGCTGTCCATTCTGTTATTCCTTGTATTGAATAAATAAGTAAATCAGGATTTCATAATCATCTTATTTCAATATTCCTTTGGACTTTCTAATGCATTCTCACCCCCTTTTTGTCAAAAGCAGTATGGTGATCTTTACTACTTTTTTTCTAGAGCAGTATGGTGGTCTTTACTACTTTTCTTCAAGAGCAGTATGGTGGTCTTTACTACTTTTCTTCAAGAACAGTATGGTGATCTTTACTACTTTTCTTCTAGAGCAGTATGGTGGTCTTTACTACTTTTCTTCTAGAGCAGTATGGTGATCTTTACTACTTTTCTTCTAGAGCATTTTGGTGGTCTTTACTACTTTTCTTCTAGAGCAGTATGGTGGTCTTTACTACTTTTCTTCTAGAGCAGTATGGTGGTCTTTACTACTTTTCTTCTAGAGCAGTATGGTGGTCTTTACTACTTTTCTTCTAGAGCAGTATGGTGGTCTTTACTACTTTTCTTCTAGAGCAGTATGGTGGTCTTTACTACTTTTCTTCTAGAGCAGTATGGTGGTCATTACTACTTTTCTTCTAGAGCAGTATGGTGGTCTTTACTACTTTTCTTCTAGAGCACTATGGTGGTCTTTACTACTTTTCTTCTAGAGCAGTATGGTGGTCTTTACTACTTTTCTTCTAGAGCAGTATGGTGGTCTTTACTACTTTTCTTCAAGAGCAGTATGGTGACCTTTACTACTTTTCTTCTAGAGCAGTATGGTGGTCTTTACTACTTTTCCTCTAGAGCAGTATGGTGGTCTTTACTACTTTTCCTCTAGAGCAGTATGGTGGTCTTTACTACTTTTCTTTTAGAGCAGTATGGTGGTCTTTACTACTTTTCTTCAAGAGCAGTATGGTGGTCTTTACTACTTTTCTTCTAGAGCAGTATGGTGATCTTTACTACTTTTCTTCTAGAGCAGTATGGTGGTTTTTACTACTCTTCTTCTAGAGCATTATGGTGATCTTTACTACTTTTCTTCTAGAGCAGTATGGTGGTCTTTACTACTTTTCTTCAAGAGCAGTATCGTGATCTTTACTACTTTTCTTCTAGAGCAGTATGCTGATCTTTACTACTTTTCTTCTAGAGCAGTATGGTGGTCTTTACTACTTTTCTTCTAGAGCAGTATGTTGGTCTTTACTATTTTTCTTCTAGAGCAGTATGGTGATCTTTACTACTTTTCTTCTAGAGCAGTATGGTGATCTTTACCACTTTTCTTCTAGAGCAGTATGGTGGTTTTTACTACTCTTCTTCTAGAGCAGTATGGTGATCTTTACTACTTTTCTTCTAGAGCAGTATGGTGGTCTTTACTACTTTTCTTCAAGAGCAGTATGGTGATCTTTACTACTTTTCTTCTAGAGCAGTATGGTGATCTTTACTACTTTTCTTCTAGAGCAGTATGGTGGTCTTTACTACTTTTCTTCTAGAGCAGTATGGTGGTCTTTACTACTTTTCTTCTAGAGCAGTATGGTGATCTTTACTACTTTTCCTCTAGAGCAGTATGGTGGTCTTTACTACTTTTCTTCTAGAGCAGTATGGTGATCTTTACTACTTTTCTTCTAGAGCAGTATGGTGGTTTTTACTACTCTTCTTCTAGAGCAGTATGGTGGTCTTTCCTACTTTTCTTCTAGAGCAGTATGGTGATCTTTACTACTTTTCTTCTAGAGCAGTATGGTGGTTTTTACTACTCTTCTTCTAGAGCAGTATGGTGATCTTTACTACTTTTCTTCTAGAGCAGTATGGTGGTCTTTACTACTTTTCTTCTAGAGCAGTATGGTGGTCTTTACTACTTTTCTTCTAGAGCAGTATGGTGGTTTTTACTAATTTTTATTCTAGAGCAGTATCGTGATCTTTACTACTATTCCTCTAGAGCAGTATGGTGGTTTTTACTACTTTTCTTCTAGAGCAGTATGGTGATCTTTACTACTTTTCTTATAGAGCAGTATGGTGGTCTTTACTACTTTTCTTTTAGACCAGTATGGTGGTCTTTACTACTTTTCTTCAAGTACAGTATGGTGGTCTTTACCACTTTTCTTCTAGAGCAGTATGGTGGTCTTTACTACTTTTCTTCTAGAGCAGTATGGTGGTCTTTACTACTTTTCTTCTAGAGCAGTATGGTGATCTTTACTACTTTTCTTCTAGAGCTGTATGGTGGTCTTTACTACTTTTCTTCTAGAGCAGTATGGTGGTCTTTACTACTTTTCTTTAAGAGCAGTATGGTGGTCTTTACTATTTTTCCTCTAGAGCAGTATGGTGGTTTTTACTACTTTTCTTCTAGAGCAGTATGGTGATCTTTACTACTTTTCTTCTAGAGCAGTATGGTGGTCTTTACTACTTTTCTTCAAGAGCAGTATGGTGGTCTTTACTACTTTTCTACTAGAGCAGTATGGTGGTCTTTACTACTTTTCTTCTAGAGCAGTATGGTGGTCTTTACTACTTTTCCTCTAGAGAAGTATGGTGGTTTTTACTACTTTTCTTCTAGAGCAGTATGGTGGTCTTTACTACTTTTCTTTAAGAGCAGTATGGTGGTCTTTACTACTTTTCTTCTAGAGCAGTATGGTCGTCTTTACTACTTTTCCTCTAGAGCAGTATGGTGGTCTTTACTACTTTTCCTCTAGAGCAGTATGGTGGTTTTTACTAATTTTTATTCTAGAGCAGTATGGTGATCTTTACTACTTTTCTTCTAGAGCAGTATGGTGGTCTTTACTACTTTTCTTCTAGAGCAGTATGGTGGTCTTTACTACTTTACTTCTAGAGCAGTATGGTGGTCTTTACTACTTTACTTCTAGAGCAGTATGGTGGTCTTTACTACTTTTCTACTAGAGCAGTATAGTGGTCTTTACTACTTTTCTTCAACAGCAGTATGGTGATCTTTACTACTTTTCCTCTAGAGCAGTATGGTGGTCTTTACTACTTTTCTTCTAGAGCAGTATGGTGGTCTTTACTACTTTTCTTCTAGAGCAGTATGGTGGTCTTTACTACTTTTCTTCAAGAGCAGTATGGTGGTCTTTACTACTTTTCCTCTAGAGCAGTATGGTGATCTTTACTACTTTTCTTCTAGAGCAGTATGGTGGTCTTTACTACTTTTCTTCAAGAGCAGTATCGTGATCTTTACTACTTTTCTTCTAGAGCACTATGGTGGTCTTTACTACTTTTCTTCTAGAGCAGTATGGTGGTCTTTACTACTTTTCTTCTAGAGCAGTATGGTGGTCTTTACTACTTTTCTTCAAGAGCAGTATGGTGACCTTTACTACTTTTCTTCTAGAGCAGTATGGTGGTCTTTACTACTTTTCCTCTAGAGCAGTATGGTGGTCTTTACTACTTTTCCTCTAGAGCAGTATGGTGGTCTTTACTACTTTTCTTTTAGAGCAGTATGGTGGTCTTTACTACTTTTCTTCAAGAGCAGTATGGTGGTCTTTACTACTTTTCTTCTAGAGCAGTATGGTGATCTTTACTACTTTTCTTCTAGAGCAGTATGGTGGTTTTTACTACTCTTCTTCTAGAGCAGTATGGTGATCTTTACTACTTTTCTTCTAGAGCAGTATGGTGGTCTTTACTACTTTTCTTCTAGAGCAGTATCATGATCTTTACTACTTTTCTTCTAGAGCAGTATGGTGATCTTTACTACTTTTCTTCTAGAGCAGTATGGTGGTCTTTACTATTTTTCTTCTAGAGCAGTATGGTGATCTTTACTACTTTTCTTCTAGAGCAGTATGGTGATCTTTACTACTTTTCTTCTAGAGCAGTATGGTGGTTTTTACTACTCTTCTTCTAGAGCAGTATGGTGATCTTTACTACTTTTCTTCTAGAGCAGTATGGTGGTCTTTACTACTTTTCTTCAAGAGCAGTATCGTGATCTTTACTACTTTTCTTCTAGAGCAGTATGGTGATCTTTACTACTTTTCTTCTAGAGCAGTATGGTGGTCTTTACTACTTTTCCTCTAAAGCAGTATGGTGGTTTTTACTACTTTTCTTCTAGAGCAGTATGGTGATCTTTACTACTTTACTTCTAGAGCAGTATGGTGGTCTTTACTACTTTTCTACTAGAGCAGTATGGTGGTCTTTACTACTTTTCTTCAACAGCAGTATGGTGATCTTTACTACTTTTCTTCTAGAGCACTATGGTGGTCTTTACTACTTTTCTTCTAGAGCAGTATGGTGGTCTTTACTACTTTTCTTCTAGAGCAGTATGGTGGTCTTTACTACTTTTCTTCAAGAGCAGTATGGTGGTCTTTACTACTTTTCCTCTAGAGCAGTATGGTGGTCTTTACTACTTTTCCTCTAGAGCAGTATGGTGGTCTTTACTACTTTTCTTTTAGAGCAGTATGGTGGTCTTTACTACTTTCCTTTTAGAGCAGTATGGTGGTCTTTACTACTTTTCTTCAAGAGCAGTATGGTGGTCTTTACTACTTTTCTTCTAGAGCAGTATGGTGATCTTTACTACTTTTCTTCTAGAGCAGTATGGTGGTTTTTACTACTCTTCTTCTAGAGCAGTATGGTAATCTTTACTACTTTTCTTCTAGAGCAGTATGGTGGTCTTTACTACTTTTCTTCAAGAGCAGTATCGTGATCTTTACTACTTTTCTTCTAGAGCAGTATGGTGATCTTTACTACTTTTCTTCTAGAGCAGTATGGTGGTCTTTACTATTTTCTTCTAGAGCAGTATGGTGATCTTTACTACTTTTCTTCTAGAGCAGTATGGTGATCTTTACTACTTTTCTTCTAGAGCAGGATGGTGGTTTTTACTACTCTTCTTCTAGAGCAGTATGGTGATCTTTACTACTTTTCTTCTAGAGCAGTATGGTGGTCTTTACTACTTTTCTTCTAGAGCAGTATGGTGGTCTTTACTACTTTTCTTCTAGAGCAGTATGGTGGTCTTTACTACTTTTCTTCAAGAGCAGTATCATTGATCTTTACTACTTTTCTTCTAGAGCAGTATGGTGATCTTTACTACTTTTCTTCTAGAGCAGTATGGTGGTCTTTACTACTTTTCCTCTAAAGCAGTATGGTGGTTTTTACTACTTTTCTTCTAGAGCAGTATGGTGATCTTTACTACTTTTCTTCTAGAGCAGTATGGTGGTCTTTACTACTTTTCCTCTAGAGCAGTATGGTGGTTTTTACTACTTTTCTTCTAGAGCAGTATGGTGGTCTTTACTACTTTTCTTCTAGAGCAGTATGGTGGTCTTTACTACTTTTCTTCAAGAGCAGTATGGTGGTCTTTACTACTTTTCTTCTAGAGCAGTATGGTGATCTTTACTACTTTTCTTCTAGAGCAGTATGATGGTCTTTACTACTTTTCCTCTAGAGCAGTATGGTGGTTTTTACTACTTTTCTTCTAGAGCGGTATGGTGATCTTTACTACTTTTCTTCTAGAGCGGTATGGTGGTCTTTACTACTTTTCTTCTAGAGCAGTATGGTGGTCTTTACTACTTTTCCTCTAGAGCAGTATGGTGGTCTTTACTACTTTTCTTCAAGAGCAGTATGGTGGTCTTTACTACTTTTTTTCTAGAGCAGTATGGTGGTCTTTACTACTTTTCTTCTAGAGCAGTATGGTGGTCTTTATTACTTTTCTTCTAGAGCAGTATGGTGATCTTTACTACTTTTCTTCTAGAGCAGTATGGTGGTCTTTACTACTTTTCTTCTAGAGCAGTATGGTGGTCTTTACTACTTTTCTTCAAGAGCAGTATGGTGGTTTTTACTACTTTTCTTCAAGAGCAGTATGGTGGTTTTTACTACTTTTCTTCAAGAGCAGTATGGTGATCTTTACTACTTTTCTTCTAGAGCAATATGGTGATCTTTACTACTTTTCTTCAAGAGCAGTATGGTGGTCTTTACTACTTTTCTTCAAGAGCAGTATGGTGATCTTTACTACTTTTCTTCTAGAGCAGTATGGTGTTCTTTACTACTTTTCTTCTAGAGCATTATGGTGGTCTTTACTACTTTTCTTCTAGAGCAGTATGGTGGTCTTTACTACTTTTCTTCAAGAGCAGTATGTTGATCTTTACTACTTTTCTTCTAGAGCAGTATGGTGGTCTTTACTACTATTCCTCTAGAGCAGTATGGTGGTCTTTACTACTTTTCTTCTAGAGCAGTATGGTGGTCTTTACTACTTTTCTTCAAGAGCAGTATGGTGGTCTTTACTACTTTTCTTTTAGAGCAGTATGGTGGTCTTTACTACTTTTCTTCAAGAGCAGTATGGTGGTCTTTACTACTTTTCTTTGAGAGCAGTATGGTGGTCTTTACTACTTTTCTTCTAGAGCAGTATGGTGGTCTTTATTACTCTTCTTCTAGAGCAGTATGGTGATCTTTACTACTTTTCTTCTAGAGCAGTATGGTGATCTTTACTACTTTTCCTCTAGAGCAGTATGGTGATCTTTACTACTTTTCTTCTAGAGCAGTATGGTGGTCTTTACTACTTTCCTTCAAGAGCAGTATGGTGGTCTTTACTACTTTTCTTCTAGAGCAGTATGGTGATCTTTACTACTTTTCTTCTAGAGCAGTATGGTGGTTTTTACTACTCTTCTTCTAGAGCAGTATGGTAATCTTTACTACTTTTCTTCTAGAGCAGTATGGTGGTCTTTACTACTTTTCTTCAAGAGCAGTATCGTGATCTTTACTACTTTTCTTCTAGAGCAGTATGGTGATCTTTACTACTTTTCTTCTAGAGCAGTATGGTGGTCTTTACTATTTTTCTTCTAGAGCAGTATGGTGATCTTTACTACTTTTCTTCTAGAGCAGTATGGTGATCTTTACTACTTTTCTTCTAGAGCAGGATGGTGGTTTTTACTACTCTTCTTCTAGAGCAGTATGGTGATCTTTACTACTTTTCTTCTAGAGCAGTATGGTGGTCTTTACTACTTTTCTTCTAGAGCAGTATGGTGGTCTTTACTACTTTTCTTCTAGAGCAGTATGGTGGTCTTTACTACTTTTCTTCAAGAGCAGTATCGTGATCTTTACTACTTTTCTTCTAGAGCAGTATGGTGATCTTTACTACTTTTCTTCTAGAGCAGTATGGTGGTCTTTACTACTTTTCCTCTAAAGCAGTATGGTGGTTTTTACTACTTTTCTTCTAGAGCAGTATGGTGATCTTTACTACTTTTCTTCTAGAGCAGTATGGTGGTCTTTACTACTTTTCCTCTAGAGCAGTATGGTGGTTTTTACTACTTTTCTTCTAGAGCAGTATGGTGGTCTTTACTACTTTTCTTCTAGAGCAGTATGGTGGTCTTTACTACTTTTCTTCAAGAGCAGTATGGTGGTCTTTACTACTTTTCTTCTAGAGCAGTATGGTGATCTTTACTACTTTTCTTCTAGAGCAGTATGATGGTCTTTACTACTTTTCCTCTAGAGCAGTATGGTGGTTTTTACTACTTTTCTTCTAGAGCGGTATGGTGATCTTTACTACTTTTCTTCTAGAGCGGTATGGTGGTCTTTACTACTTTTCTTCTAGAGCAGTATGGTGGTCTTTACTACTTTCCTCTAGAGCAGTATGGTGGTCTTTACTACTTTTCTTCAAGAGCAGTATGGTGGTCTTTACTACTTTTCTAGAGCAGTATGGTGGTCTTTACTACTTTTCTTCTAGAGCAGTATGGTGGTCTTTATTACTTTTCTTCTAGAGCAGTATGGTGATCTTTACTACTTTTCTTCTAGAGCAGTATGGTGGTCTTTACTACTTTTCTTCTAGAGCAGTATGGTGGTCTTTACTACTTTTCTTCAAGAGCAGTATGGTGGTTTTTACTACTTTTCTTCAAGAGCAGTATGGTGATCTTTACTACTTTTCTTCTAGAGCAATATGGTGATCTTTACTACTTTTCTTCAAGAGCAGTATGGTGGTCTTTACTACTTTTCTTCAAGAGCAGTATGGTGATCTTTACTACTTTTCTTCTAGAGCAGTATGGTGTTCTTTACTACTTTTCTTCTAGAGCATTATGGTGGTCTTTACTACTTTTCTTCTAGAGCAGTATGGTGGTCTTTACTACTTTTCTTCAAGAGCAGTATGTTGATCTTTACTACTTTTCTTCTAGAGCAGTATGGTGGTCTTTACTACTATTCCTCCTAGAGCAGTATGGTGGTCTTTACTACTTTTCTTCTAGAGCAGTATGGTGGTCTTTACTACTTTTCTTCAAGAGCAGTATGGTGGTCTTTACTACTTTTCTTTTAGAGCAGTATGGTGGTCTTTACTACTTTTCTTCAAGAGCAGTATGGTGGTCTTTACTACTTTTCTTTGAGAGCAGTATGGTGGTCTTTACTACTTTTCTTCTAGAGCAGTATGGTGGTCTTTATTACTCTTCTTCTAGAGCAGTATGGTGATCTTTACTACTTTTCTTCTAGAGCAGTATGGTGATCTTTACTACTTTTCCTCTAGAGCAGTATGGTGATCTTTACTACTTTTCTTCTAGAGCAGTATGGTGGTCTTTACTACTTTCCTTCAAGAGCAGTATGGTGGTCTTTACTACTTTTCTTCTAGAGCAGTATGGTGATCTTTACTACTTTTTTTCTAGAGCAGTATGGTGGTTTTTACTACTTTTCTTCTAGAGCAGTATGGTGGTCTTTACTACTTTTCTTCTAGAGCAGTATGGTGGTCTTTACTACTTTTCTTCAAGAGCAGTATGGTGGTCTTTACTACTTTTCTTCTAGAGCAGTATGGTGATCTTTACTACTTTTCTTCTAGAGCAGTATGGTGGTCTTTACTACTTTTCCTCTAGAGCAGTATGGTGGTTTTTACTACTTTTCTTCAAGAGCAGTATGGTGGTCTTTACTACTTTTCTTCTAGAGCAGTATGGTGATCTTTACTACTTTTCTTCTAGAGCAGTATGGTGATCTTTACTACTTTTCTTCTAGAGCAGTATGGTGGTCTTTACTACTTTTCTTCTAGAGCAGTATGGTGATCTTTACTACTTTTCTTCTAGAGCAGTATGGTGATCTTTACTACTTTTCTTCTAGAGCAGTATGGTGGTCTTTACTACTTTTCTTCTAGACCAGTATGGTGATCTTTACTACTTTTCTTCTAGAGCATTATGGTGGTCTTTACTACTTTTCTTCAAGAGCAGTATGGTGGTCTTTACTACTTTTCTTCTAGAGCAGTATGTTGATCTTTACTACTTTTCTTCTAGAGCAGTATGGTGGTCTTTACTACTTTTCTTCTAGAGCAGTATGGTGGTCTTTACTACTATTTTTCTAGAGCAGTATGGTGGTCTTTACTACTTTTCTTCTAGAGCAGTATGGTGGTCTTTACTACTTTTCTTCTAGAGCAGTATGGTGGTCTTTACTACTTTTCTTCAAGAGCAGTATGGTGGTCTTTACTACTTTTCTTCTAGAGCAGTATGGTGATCTTTACTACTTTTCCTCTAGAGCAGTATGGTGGTACTTACTACTTTTCTTCTAGAGCAGTATTGTGGTCTTTACTACTTTTCTTCAAGAGCAGTATGGTGGTCTTTACTACTTTTCTTCAAGAGCAGTATGGTGGTCTTTACTACTTTTCTTCAAGAGCAGTATGGTGGTCTTTACTACTTTTCTTCTAGAGCAGTATGGTGGTCTTTACTACTTTTCTTCAAGAGCAGTATGGTGGTCTTTACTACTTTTCTTCAAGAGCAGTATGGTGATCTTTACTACTTTTCCTCTAGAGCAGTATGGTGATCTTTACTACTTTTCTTCTAGTGCAGTATGGTGGTCTTTACTACTTTTCTTCAAGAGCAGTATGGTGGTCTTTACTACTTTTCTTCTAGAGCAGTATGGTGGTCTTTACTACTTTTCTTCAAGAGCAGTATGGTGGTCTTTACTACTTTTCTTCTAGAGCAGTATGGTGGTCTTTACTACTTTTCTTCTAGAGCAGTATGGTGGTCTTTATTACTTTTCTTCTAGAGCAGTGTGGTGGTCTTTACTACTTTTCTTCTAGAGCAGTATGATGATCTTTACTACTTTTCTTCTAGAGCAGTATGGTGGTCTTTACTACTTTTCTTCAAGAGCAGTATGGTGATCTTTACTACTTTTCTTCTGGAGCAGTATGGTGATCTTTACTACTTTTTTTCTAGAGCAGTATGGTGGTCTTTACTACTTTTCCTCTAGAGCAGTATGGTGGTCTTTACTACTTTTCTTCTAGAGCAGTATTGTGGTCTTTACTACTTTTCCTCTAGAGCAGTATGGTGGTCTTTACTACTTTTCTTCTGGAGCAGTATGGTGATCTTTACTACTTTTTTTCTAGAGCAGTATGGTGGTCTTTACTACTTTTCCTCTAGAGCAGTATGGTGGTTTTTACTACTTTTCTTCCAGAGCGGTATGGTGATCTTTACTACTTTTCTTCTAGAGCGGTATGGTGGTCTTTACTACTTTTCTTCTAGAGCAGTATGGTGGTCTTTACTACTTTTCTTCTAGAGCAGTATGGTGGTCTTTACTACTTTTCTTCAAGAGCAGTATGGTGATCTTTACTACTTTTCCTCTAGAGCAGTATGGTGATCTTTACTACTTTTCCTCTAGAGCAGTATGGTGGTCTTTACTACTTTTCTTCAAGAGCAGTATGTTGATCTTTACTACTTTTCTTCTAGAGCAGTATGGTGGTCTTTACTACTTTTCTTCTAGAGCAGTATAGTGGTCTTTACTACTATTCCTCTAGAGCAGTATGGTGGTCTTTACTACTTTTCTTCTAGAGCAGTATGGTGGTCTTTACTACTTTTCTTCAAGAGCAGTATGGTGGTCTTTACTACTTTTCTTCTAGAGCAGTATGGTGGTCTTTACTACTTTTCTTCAAGAGCAGTATGGTGGTCTTTACTACTTTTCTTCAAGAGCAGTATGGTGATCTTTACTACTTTTCCTCTAGAGCAGTATGGTGATCTTTACTACTTTTCTTCTAGAGCAGTATGGTGGTCTTTACTACTTTTCTTCAAGAGCAGTATGGTGGTCTTTACTACTTTTCTTCTAGAGCAGTATGGTGGTCTTTACTACTTTTCTTCAAGAGCAGTATGGTGGTCTTTACTACTTTTCTTCTAGAGCAGTATGGTGGTCTTTATTACTTTTCTTCTAGAGCAGTATGGTAGTCTTTACTACTTTTCTTCTAGAGCAGTATGGTGGTCTTTATTACTCTTCTTCTAGAGCAGTATGGTGATCTTTACTACTTTTCTTCTAGAGCAGTATGGTGATCTTTACTACTTTTCCTCTAGAGCAGTATGGTGATCTTTACTACTTTTCTTCTAGAGCAGTATGGTGGTCTTTACTACTTTCCTTCAAGAGCAGTATGGTGGTCTTTACTACTTTTCTTCTAGAGCAGTATGGTGATCTTTACTACTTTTCTTCTAGAGCAGTATGGTGGTTTTTACTACTTTTCTTCTAGAGCAGTATGGTGATCTTTACTACTTTTCTTCTAGAGCAGTATGGTGGTCTTTACTACTTTTCTTCAAGAGCAGTATGGTGGTCTTTACTACTTTTCTTCTAGAGCAGTATGGTGATCTTTACTACTTTTCTTCTAGAGCAGTATGGTGGTCTTTACTACTTTTCTTCTAGAGCAGTATGGTGGTCTTTACTACTTTTCCTCTAGAGCAGTATGGTGGTTTTTACTACTTTTCTTCAAGAGCAGTATGGTGGTCTTTACTACTTTTCTTCTAGAGCAGTATGGTGATCTTTACTACTTTTCTTCTAGAGCAGTATGGTGATCTTTACTACTTTTCTTCTAGAGCAGTATGGTGGTCTTTACTACTTTTCTTCTAGAGCAGTATGGTGATCTTTACTACTTTTCTTCTAGAGCAGTATGGTGATCTTTACTACTTTTCTTCTAGAGCAGTATGGTGGTCTTTACTACTTTTCTTCTAGACCAGTATGGTGATCTTTACTACTTTTCTTCTAGAGCATTATGGTGGTCTTTACTACTTTTCTTCAAGAGCAGTATGGTGGTCTTTACTACTTTTCTTCTAGAGCAGTATTTTGATCTTTACTACTTTTCTTCTAGAGCAGTATGGTGGTCTTTACTACTTTTTTTCTAGAGCAGTATGGTGGTCTTTACTAATTTTCTTCTAGAGCAGTATGGTGGTCTTTACTACTTTTCTTCAAGAGCAGTATGGTGATCTTTACTACTTTTCTTCTGGAGCAGTATGGTGATCTTTACTACTTTTTTTCTAGAGCAGTATGGTGGTCTTTACTACTTTTCCTTTAGAGCAGTATGGTGGTCTTTACTACTTTTCTTCTAGAGCAGTATTGTGGTCTTTACTACTTTTCCTCTAGAGCAGTATGGTGGTCTTTACTACTTTACTTCAAGAGCAGTATGGTGGTCTTTACTACTTTTCTTCTAGAGCAGTATGGTGGTCTTTACTACTTTTCTTCTAGAGCAGTATGGTGGTCTTTACTACTTTTCTTCAAGAGCAGTATGGTGGTCTTTACTACTTTTCTTCTAGAGCAGTATTGTGGTCTTTACTACTTTTCTTCAAGAGCAGTATGGTGGTCTTTACTACTTTTTCTTCAAGAGCAGTATGGTGATCTTTACTACTTTTCCTCTAGAGCAGTATGGTGATCTTTACTACTTTTCTTCTAGAGCAGTATGGTGGTCTTTACTACTTTTCTTCTAGAGCAGTATGGTGATCTTTACTACTTTTCTTCTAGAGCAGTATGGTGGTCTTTACTACTTTTCTTCTAGACCAGTATGGTGATCTTTACTACTTTTCTTCTAGAGCATTATGGTGGTCTTTACTACTTTTCTTCAAGAGCAGTATGGTGGTCTTTACTACTTTTCTTCTAGAGCAGTATGTTGATCTTTACTACTTTTCTTCTAGAGCAGTATGGTGGTCTTTACTACTTTTCTTCTAGAGCAGTATGGTGGTCTTTACTACTATTTTTCTAGAGCAGTATGGTGGTCTTTACTACTTTTCTTCTAGAGCAGTATGGTGGTCTTTACTACTTTTCTTCTAGAGCAGTATGGTGGTCTTTACTACTTTTCTTCAAGAGCAGTATGGTGGTCTTTACTACTTTTCTTCTAGAGCAGTATGGTGATCTTTACTACTTTTCCTCTAGAGCAGTATGGTGGTCTTTACTACTTTTCTTCTAGAGCAGTATTGTGGTCTTTACTACTTTTCTTCAAGAGCAGTATGGTGGTCTTTACTACTTTTCTTCTAGAGCAGTATGGTGGTCTCTACTACTTTTCTTCAAGAGCAGTATGGTGGTCTTTACTACTTTTCTTCTAGAGCAGTATGGTGGTCTTTACTACTTTTCTTCAAGAGCAGTATGGTGGTCTTTACTACTTTTCTTCAAGAGCAGTATGGTGATCTTTACTACTTTTCCTCTAGAGCAGTATGGTGATCTTTACTACTTTTCTTCTAGAGCAGTATGGTGATCTTTACTACTTTTCTTCTAGAGCAGTATGGTGGTCTTTACTACTTTTCTTCTAGAGCAGTATGGTGATCTTTACTACTTTTCTTCTACAGCAGTATGGTGGTCTTTACTACTTTTCTTCAAGAGCAGTATGGTGATCTTTACTACTTTTCTTCTGGAGCAGTATGGTGATCTTTACTACTTTTTTTCTAGAGCAGTATGGTGGTCTTTACTACTTTTCCTCTAGAGCAGTATGGTGGTCTTTACTACTTTTCTTCTAGAGCAGTATTGTGGTCTTTACTACTTTTCCTCTAGAGCAGTATGGTGGTCTTTACTACTTTTCTTCTGGAGCAGTATGGTGATCTTTACTACTTTTTTTCTAGAGCAGTATGGTGGTCTTTACTACTTTTCCTCTAGAGCAGTATGGTGGTTTTTACTACTTTTCTTCCAGAGCGGTATGGTGATCTTTACTACTTTTCTTCTAGAGCGGTATGGTGGTCTTTACTACTTTTCTTCTAGAGCAGTATGGTGGTCTTTACTACTTTTCTTCTAGAGCAGTATGGTGGTCTTTACTACTTTTCTTCAAGAGCAGTATGGTGATCTTTACTACTTTTCCTCTAGAGCAGTATGGTGGTCTTTACTACTTTTCTTCAAGAGCAGTATGGTGGTCTTTACTACTTTTTTTCTAGAGCAGTATGGTGGTCTTTACTACTTTTCTTCTAGAGCAGTATGGTGGTCTTTATTACTTTTCTTCTAGAGCAGTATGGTGATCTTTACTACTTTTCTTCTAGAGCAGTATGGTGGTCTTTACTACTTTTCTTCTAGAGCAGTATGGTGGTCTTTACTACTTTTCTTCAAGAGCAGTATGGTGGTCTTTACTACTTTTCTTCAAGAGCAGTATGGTGATCTTTACTACTTTTCTTCTAGAGCAATATGGTGATCTTTACTACTTTTCTTCAAGAGCAGTATGGTGGTCTTTACTACTTTTCTTCAAGAGCAGTATGGTGATCTTTACTACTTTTCTTCTAGAGCAGTATGGTGTTCTTTACTACTTTTCTTCTGGAGCATTATGGTGGTCTTTACTACTTTTCTTCTAGAGCAGTATGGTGGTCTTTACTACTTTTCTTCAAGAGCAGTATGTTGATCTTTACTACTTTTCTTCTAGAGCAGTATGGTGGTCTTTACTACTTTTCTTCTAGAGCAGTATAGTGGTCTTTACTACTATTCCTCTAGAGCAGTATGGTGGTCTTTACTGCTTTTTTTCTAGAGCAGTATGGTGGTCTTTACTACTTTTCTTCAAGAGCAGTATGGTGGTCTTTACTACTTTTCTTCTAGAGCAGTATGGTGATCTTTACTACTTTTCCTCTAGAGCAGTATGGTGGTATTTACTACTTTTCTTCTAGAGCAGTATGGTAATCTTTACTACTTTTCTTCAAGAGCAGTATGGTGATCTTTACTTCTTTTCCTCTAGAGCAGTATGGTGGTCTTTACTACTTTTCCTCTAGAGCAGTATGGTGGTTTTTACTACTTTTCCTCTAGAGCAGTATGGTGGTTTTTACTACTTCTCTTCTAGAGCAGTATGGTGATCTTTACTACTTTTCTTCTAGAGCAGTATGGTGGTCTTTACTACTTTTCTTTTAAAGCAGTATGGTGGTCTTTATTACTTTTCTTCAAGAGCAGTATGGTGGTCTTTACTACTTTTCTTCTAGAGCAGTATGGTGGTCTTTACTACTTTTCTTCTAGAGCAGTATGGTGGTCTTTATTACTCTTCTTCTAGACCAGTATGGTGATCTTTACTACTTTTCTTCTAGAGCAGTATGGTGATCTTTACTACTTTTCCTCTAGAGCAGTATGGTGATCTTTACTACTTTTCTTCTAGAGCAGTATGGTGGTCTTTACTACTTTCCTTCAAGAGCAGTATGGTGGTCTTTACTACTTTTCTTCTAGAGCAGTATGGTGATCTTTACTACTTTTCTTCTAGAGCAGTATGGTGGTTTTTACTACTTTTCTTCTAGAGCAGTATGGTGATCTTTACTACTTTTCTTCTAGAGCAGTATGGTGGTCTTTACTACTTTTCTTCAAGAGCAGTATGGTGGTCTTTACTACTTTCTCTCTAGAGCAGTATGGTGATCTTTACTACTTTTCTTCTAGAGCAGTATGGTGGTCTTTACTACTTTTCTTCTAGAGCAGTATGGTGGTCTTTACTACTTTTCCTCTAGAGCAGTATGGTGGTTTTTACTACTTTTCTTCAAGAGCAGTATGGTGGTCTTTACTACTTTTCTTCTAGAGCAGTATGGTGGTCTTTACTACTTTTCTTCTAGAGCAGTATGGTGATCTTTACTACTTTTCTTCTAGAGCAGTATGGTGATCTTTACTACTTTTCTTCTAGAGCAGTATGGTGGTCTTTACTACTTTTCTTCTAGACCAGTATGGTGATCTTTACTACTTTTCTTCTAGAGCATTATGGTGGTCTTTACTACTTTTCTTCAAGAGCAGTATGGTGGTCTTTACTACTTTTCTTCTAGAGCAGTATGTTGATCTTTACTACTTTTCTTCTAGAGCAGTATGGTGGTCTTTACTACTTTTCTTCTAGAGCAGTATGGTGGTCTTTACTACTTTTCTTCTAGAGCAGTATGGTGGTCTTTACTACTTTTCTTCAAGAGCAGTATGGTGATCTTTACTACTTTTCTTCTGGAGCAGTATGGTGATCTTTACTACTTTTTTTCTAGAGCAGTATGGTGGTCTTTACTACTTTTCCTCTAGAGCAGTATGGTGGTCTTTACTACTTTTCTTCTAGAGCAGTATTGTGGTCTTTACTACTTTTCCTCTAGAGCAGTATGGTGGTCTTTACTACTTTACTTCAAGAGCAGTATGGTGGTCTTTACTACTTTTATTCTAGAGCAGTATGGTGGTCTTTACTACTTTTCTTCTAGAGCAGTATGGTGGTCTTTACTACTTTTCTTCAAGAGCAGTATGGTGGTCTTTACTACTTTTCTTCTAGAGCAGTATTGTGGTCTTTACTACTTTTCTTCAAGAGCAGTATGGTGGTCTTTACTACTTTTCTTCAAGAGCAGTATGGTGATCTTTACTACTTTTCCTCTAGAGCAGTATGGTGATCTTTACTACTTTTCTTCTAGAACAGTATGGTGGTCTTTACTACTTTTCTTCAAGAGCAGTATGGTGGTCTTTACTACTTTTCTTCAAGAGCAGTATGGTGGTCTTTACTACTTTTCTTCAAGAGCAGTATGGTGGTCTTTACTACTTTTCTTCTAGAGCAGTATGGTGGTCTTTACTACTTTTCTTCAAGAGCAGTATGGTGGTCTTTACTACTTTTCTTCTAGAGCAGTATGGTGGTCTTTACTACTTTTCTTCTAGAGCAGTATGGTGATCTTTACTACTTTTCTTCTAGAGCAGTATGGGATCTTTACTACTTTTCTTCTAGAGCAGTATGGTGATCTTTACTACTTTTCTTCTAGAGCAGTATGGTGGTCTTTACTACTTTTCTTCAAGAGTAGTATGGTGATCTTTACTACTTTTTCTTCTGGAGCAGTATGGTGATCTTTACTACTTTTTTCTAGAGCAGTATGGTGGTCTTTACTACTTTTCCTCTAGAGCAGTATGGTGGTCTTTACTACTATTCCTCTAGAGCAGTGTAGTGGTCTTTACTACTTTTCTTCAAGAGCAGTATGGTGGTCTTCACTACTTTTCTTCAAGAGCAGTATGGTGATCTTTACTACTTTTCCTCTAGAGCAGTATGGTGGTCTTTACTACTTTTCTTCTAGAGCAGTATGGTGGTCTTTACTACTTTTCTTCTAGAGCAGTATGGTGATCTTTACTACTTTTCTTCTAGAGCTGTATGGTGGTCTTTACTACTTTTCTTTTAGAGCAGTATGGTGGTCTTTACTACTTTTCTTTAAGAGCAGTATGGTGGTTTTTAATACTTTTCTTCAACAGCAGTATGGTGGTCTTTACTACTTTTCCTCTTGAGCAGTATGGTGGTCTTTACTACTTTTCTTCAAGAGCAGTATGGTGGTCTTTACTACTTTTCTACTAGAGCAGTATGGTGGTCTTTACTACTTTTCTTCTAGAGCAGTATGGTGGTCTTTACTACTTTTCCTCTAGAGCAGTATGGTGGTTTTTACTACTTTTCTTCTAGAGCAGTATGGTGGTCTTTACTACTTTTCTTTAAGAGCAGTATGGTTGTTTTTACTACTTTTCTTCTAGAGCAGTATGGTGGTGTTTACTACTTTTCTTCTAGAGCAGTATGGTTGTTTTTACTACTTTTCTTCTAGAGCAGTATGGTGATCTTTACTACTTTTCTTCTAGAGCAGTATGGTGGTCTTTACTACTTTTCTTCTAGAGCAGTATGGTGGTCTTTACTACTTTTCTACTAGAGCAGTATGGTGGTCTTTACTACTTTTCTTCTAGAGCAGTATGGTGATCTTTACTACTTTTCCTCTAGAGCAGTATGGTGGTATTTACTACTTTTCTTCTAGAGCAGTATGGTGGTCTTTACTACTTTTCTTGAAGAGCAGTATGGTGGTCTTTACTACTTTTCTTCTAGAGCAGTATGGTGGTCTTTACTACTTTTCTTCTAGAGCAGTATGGTGATCTTTACTACTATTCCTCTAGAGCAGTATAGTGGTCTTTACTACTTTTCCTCTAGAGCAGTATGGTGGTTTTTACTACTTTTCTTCTAGAGCAGTATGGTGGTCTTTACTACTTTTCTTCAAGAGCAGTATGGTGGTCTTTACTATTTTTCTTCAAGAGCAGTATGTTGATCTTTACTACTTTTCCTCTAGAGCAGTATGTTGATCTTTACTACTTTTCCTCTAGAGCAGTATGGTGGTCTTTACTACTTTTCTTCTAGAACAGTATGGTGGTCTTTACTACTTTTCTTCTAGAGCTGTATGGTGGTCTTTACTACTTTTCTTCTAGAGTTGTATGGTTGTCTTTACTTCTTTTCTTCAAGAGCAGTATGGTGGTCTTTACTTCTTTTCTTCAAGAGCAGTATGGTGGTCTTTACTACCTTTCTACTAGAGCAGTATGGTGGTCTTTACTACTTTTCCTCTAGAGCAGTATGGTGGTTTTTACTACTTTTCTTCTAGAGCAGTATGGTGGTCTTTACTACTTTTCTTTAAGAGCAGTATGGTGGTTTTTACTACTTTTCTTCTAGAGCAATATGGTGGTCTTTACTACTTTTCCTCTAGAGCAGTATGGTGGTTTTTACTACTTTTCTTCTAGAGCAGTATGGTGATCTTTACTACTTTTCTTCTAGAGCAGTATGGTGGTCTTTACTACTTTTCTTCTAGAGCAGTATGGTGGTCTTTACTACTTTTCTACTAGAGCAGTATGGTGGTCTTTACTAATTTTCTTCAACAGCAGTATGGTGATCTTTACTACTTTTCCTCTAGAGCAGTATGGTGGTCTTTAGTACTTTTCCTCTAGAACAGTATGGTGGTTTTTACTACTTTTCTTCTAGAGCAGTATGGTGATCTTTACTACTTTTCTTCTAGAGCAGTATGGTGGTCTTTACTACTTTTCTTCTAGAGCAGTATGGTGGTCTTTACTACTTTTCTTCTAGAGCAGTATGGTGGTCTTTACTACTTTTCTTCAAGAGCAGTATGGTGATCTTTACTACTTTTCCTTTAGAGCAGTATGGTGGTCTTTACTACTTTTCTTCAAGAGCAGTATGGTGGTCTTTACTACTTTTCTTCTAGAGCAGTATGGTGGTCTTTACTACTTTTTTTCTAGAGCAGTATGGTGGTCTTTACTACTTTTCTTCTAGAGCAGTATGGTGATCTTTACTACTTTTCTTCTAGAGCAGTATGGTGATCTTTACTACTTTTCTTCTAGAGCTGTATGGTGGTCTTTACTACTTTTCTTCTAGAGCAGTATGGTGGTCTTTACTACTTTTCTTCAACAGCAGTATGGTGGTCTTTACTACTTTTCTTCAACAGCAGTATGGTGGTCTTTACTACTTTTTCTCTAGAGTAGTATGGTGGTCTTTACTACTTTTCTTCTAGAGCAGTATGGTGGTCTTTACTACTTTTCTTCTAGAGCAGTATGGTGGTCTTTATTACTTTTCTTCTAGAGCAGTATGGTGATCTTTACTACTTTTCTTCTAGAGCAGTATGGTGATCTTTACTACTTTTCCTCTAGAGCAGTATGGTGATCTTTACTACTTTTCTTCTAGAGCAGTATGGTGGTGTTTACTACTTTTCTTCTAGAGCAGTATGGTGGTCTTTACTACTTTTCTTCTAGAGCAGTATGGTGATCTTTACTACTTTTCTTCTAGAGCAGTATGGTGGTGTTTACTACTTTTCTTCTAGAGCAGTATGGTGGTCTTTACTACTTTTCTTCTAGAGCAGTATGGTGATCTTTACTACTTTTCTTCTAGAGCAGTATGGTGGTCTTTACTACTTTTCTTCTAGAGCAGTATGGTGGTCTTTACTACTTTTCTTCTAGAGCAGTATGGTTGTGTTTACTACTTTTCTTCTAGAGCAGTATGGTGGTCTTTACTACTTTTCTTCTAGAGCAGTATGGTGGTCTTTACTACTTTTCATTAAGAGCAGTATGGTGGTCTTTACTACTTTTCTTCTAGAGCAGTATGGTGGTCTTTACTACTTTTCTGAATGGATTCCACTCAAACATAATATAATAAATTCTAATATGGATAATGAGTACAGTAGAGTGAGATGCCTGTATAAAGTTCACCCCTTTGATTGGGAGCCGTCATCCTATTGTTGTATGGATGGTGGAACCTTGTGAGCAGGTTTTGGATTTAGAATGAATTAATCTACATAAGTCCTGACACAGGTTTTGAGTTGTCTGTTTTCCTTCCTCAAATTTCTCTTTGTGTTGTGGGTCACAGGTGTAGTACATTTTTCTCTTCCAATGGAATGTCATTGCCATTTGAATGGTCCCAGCCTGTTTCACAGTATGGTAAGTAGCTTGCATATGATAGACATCCTTTTGATACTGGATGTCAAGTTTTCAAATTAATGGCTCAGAGCAAATCCTGTAATTGGAGTGGTTCTTGACTTCCCAGCTGTTGGCTTTGAGGTGAAGATTGTATGGCCTTCACTCTACCCTCATGTGGATATCAGTACCTCACAAGGAGGTTTTGGATGTAGTTGATTTACCAAGTATTGTCTGCCACACTCTACCCACTCTACACCCAGGGATGCTTCCTTGTTATCCACTTTTCTCACTGTGGGATTGAGTTACAATACCTTTCTCTGGTTAGAGTTAGAATCACTTTCTTACTTTCTGTCCCACTCTGATGTGCTCCTTTTATTTTGTTGCCCTGATGTCTTACACATTCTACACAGGGACAAAGAGTATACCTGGTTCAGAAGTGGTGCAGTTTCCCTCTCTAGAATTTTTGATCTGATTCTTTCATTTACAGAGGGATCCTTTGGATGCTTTTAAGGGGTATATCTGTTCGTCCCTCGCACCGGTCTCTTGATCATTGGAGGATTCGAGTTATACTTTTTCGAAAGTTATAATTTTCCTAAATTGAATATACATTTCTAATAGGTACTTTCCTCGACTCACACTTCCCACCTTTCCTCTGCTTCATTTAATGCTAAAGTTTGAACTGATAGTGTGGTAGAGTTGCACAGAGGGAGTCAGGTGTATCACATGAGTGTACTATGCTCCTGTTGGTGAAGAGGTGATGCATGATGATCTACATGAGGTACAAGCTGGAATCACCTAATTCCAGTAGTGAAGGAGCAGAAAGCATGTGGCATGTATAAAGAAAATGTTTGCATATAGGTGGCAGCAGTTAACAAGAATAGCTGCTAATCTTGTGAGAGGAGGGAAGTACCTGTATGAAGTATGATTTTAGTACAGAAAAATTATAACATTTTGAACTTCAAAAGCAAATTTGTGCATGGCAGATTGATTTGATTTTAGAATTTTGTTTCACAAGTTTTAATTTTTATAGTTTGTCTTTTATCATTGAAAATATATTAAGATGTGTGACTTTTTTTCTAAATACATGGGAATGTGTGAATTGTTTTCTTTGAATGAATTTCTATATTTCATATCAGGTATATTAACATACAGTAATCTCTTGGATTTCTGTCTTGATAGGATTATGTTCTGGCAATCCCAGCAGACCAGTTTGATGAGAATCTCCTGCATCCTATCAAACAGGAACAAGCAGGAAGATTTGTAACAGAGTGTAATAAAGACCACTTTTTTATTTCTCCTGATGTCCAAGGTAGGACATTAAGTTGCTATAATTTGTGAAGAGTGACATATATTTTTTAAGTTTGTAATCTACATAAAGTCACAGCTGTCTTTTAGAAGATTAATCACTCAACTTCAGTATCAGCGTTAGTGAGACAACTATTTTGGTATAAAACAACTATTATCTTCAAAAACAGAAATGTTTGCACTTAGATGCACTAGAAGGAACTTGAAAATGCAAATACAATCGCTATAGTCACCTGTAAGTAGCACCAGGTTGAACTCTAAAACATATTTTCCCATTACTTTTCTTTTATGATTGTAAAGCCATTTTATTGTATGTTTACCACATTTGCAGGATTTTGTCGAGATGCAGTTTACTCACTGACAGCAGAATACAACAACGGAGCATTACCTTGCCAGTGTGACATTGACGGATCACTAAGTTTTGAATGTGAAGAGTTTGGTGGCCAGTGTAAATGTAAGCCAAACGTGATTGGACGAACATGTGCTCAGTGTCGTACTGGCTACTTTGGATTTCCTGATTGCCAGCCTTGTGATTGTCCATCAACAGCAGTTTGTCATCCAGTAACAGGCCAATGTATATGTCCTCCCAGAGTAACAGGAGAAAGGTGTGACAGTTGTGAATCCTACACTTATGGGTTTGATGCAATAATTGGATGTGAGGTAAAGTAGATAAAGGACTATTATTTGTCAACTGGAATTTATTTAATGTTGTGTTATCTTTAATAATATCCCTGATTACTGTAGTCAGGTAATTGGTTTATCAAGTTTTATTAATTATTATACAAATTACATTAAACTTCAGTCTTAATATACTCTCTCTCTTTCTATTGCATGATTTTGGTTATCTTACTTTTCACTAAAGGCTCTTGTGAAAGGGCCAAAAACTTGCAGTAAAAACTTTTAAAATTTGAATGTAGTGAATGTCCATGTAATGAAGTGTAAATACCCACATTATAAGTCTGAAACAAGAAGTTAAAATTTGAATGTAGTGAATGTCCATGTAATGAAGTGTAAATACCCACATTATAAGCCTGAAACAAGAAGTTAAAATTTGAATGTAGTGAATGTCCATGTAATGAAGTGTAAATACCCACATTATAAGCCTGAAACAAGAAGTTAAAATTTGAATGTAGTGAATATCCATGTAATGAAGTGTAAACACCCACATTATAAGTCTGAAACAAGAAGTTAAAATCTGAATGTAGTGAATGTCCATGTAATCAAGTGTAAACACCCACATTATAAGTCTGAAACAAGAAGTTAAAATTTGAATGTAGTGAATGTCCATGTAATGAAGTGTAAATACCCACATTATAAGTCTGAAACAAGAAGTTAAAATTTGAATGTAGTGAATGTCCATGTAATGAAGTGTAAACACCCACATTATAAGTCTGAAACAAGAAGTTAAAATTTGAATGTAGTGAATGTCCATGTAATCAAATGTAAACACCCACATTATAAGTCTGAAACAAGAAGTTAAAATTTGAATGTAGTGAATGTCCATGTAATCAAATGTAAACACCCACATTATAAGTCTGAAACAAGAAGTTAAAATTTGAATGTAGTGAATGTCCATGTAATGAAGTGTAAACACCCACATTATAAGTCTGAAACAAGAAGTTAAAATTTGAATGTAGTGAATGTCCATGTAATGAAGTGTGAATACCCACATTATAAGTCTGAAACAAGAAGTTAAAATTTGAATGTAGTGAATGTCCATGTAATGAAGTATAAACACCCACATTATAAGTCTGAAACAAGAAGTTAAAATTTGAATGTAGTGAATGTCCATGTAATGAAGTGTAAACACCCACATTATAAGTCTGAAACAAGAAGTTAAAATTTGAATGTAGTGAATGTCCATGTAATGAAGTGTAAATACCCACATTGTAAGTCTGAAACAAGAAGTTAAAATTTGAATGTAGTGAATGTCCATGTAATGAAGTGTAAACACCCACATTATAAGTCTGAAACAAGAAGTTTCATGAATTTTGACTTTAACTTTTTCTTTCTGAAGTTTTTCCATTTAATAAATATCAGATGAGAATATAATAGGTTAATGTTAAAAGTTTGCTTGTTATCTAGGATACTGATTGAAGTAAACTGCAACTAAACTTAAGTATGAACATGTTAAATATACATTAGCTAACATTAACCAATCAACACTTCATTTTTATATTGAAGGAATTGTAACTGTTCATGCAGTAACTGGTATAGATAAAAATTTTATAAATTGACTTCAGTAGAATTGTACTTTTTGTTTTATATGCCATACTTAATTACTTTCACAGAGTTATATAAATTTTAGGAAAACTAGACTGCAGCCTATAGGTAAATGTATATTAAAAATGCTTACATAAACAATTAATAGCAAAGATTAAACCAATAATCTTTCTTTCATCTGTGAAGATAATTGATGCATAAATGTGAGATAACTGGTACATTCAATGCTGTAATCACACTGATAATGTTTCATCTGTAAATACTGAGATAACTGATATATATTGCAACACTAAAATAATTTTTATGTTAACTGTAAAAAGTAAAAACATATGATAATTATTCATGTGAGCAATAGGTTTCAACTTATATAAAATAAATGTTATTTATAAAACTATTATGTTTCCACAAAGTTTGAAGGAATTGAATAACTCATTTCAATTGATAAAGTAAGTATCAGCATAAACATCTTATATAACCACAAGTACATTGTCAGGATAGTACTTAATGTGCTGAATGTTGATAAATATTTTCCAGCTTAAATCCAGATGAACATTTAACACTTTATGAACATCAAACTGTGTAGTTAAAATACTGTTTTCTTACAGGAATGTAATTGCAATCCTCTCGGTGTTTATCGTGGTAACTTGCAGTGTGACCTTTTGACTGGGATGTGTCCGTAAGTAACTTGTATAACGATGTTTTCACTAGAATCTCTGATTTATACCTTCTCACTAGGATCTGTAACTAAGTCTGTAAATTATACCTTCAGACTAGGAGCTGTAGGTAATTGTGTAAGTTATATCTCTAGACTGATATCTGTAAGTAAGTATATAAGCTGTACCTCCTGACTAGGATCTGTAAGTAAGTGTAATTGTGTAAGTTATACCTCTAGATTAATATCTGTAAGTAAATATGTGAGCTTTACCTCCTGACTAGGATCTGTAAGTAACTATGTAAGTTATATATCTAGACTAATATCTATAACTAATTACGTAAACTGTACCTTCTGACAAGCATCTGTAAATAAATATATAGGTTATATTTACTAAGATCTGTAACTGTAGTAAGAAAAACTTTAGTATGTAAAATTAGCATTCAACAATCTAATTTAAATAGTGAAACCTTTTGTACCATTAAAATTTGTGCTTGAGAACAATTGAACCAGTGATTGAAACATTAAACCTGTTTTAAAAATATTTATTTTTTACTGTAAAAGTTGTAACTTGTAATGAAATAATACTGTTCAATAATATTTCTTTTGAATAGAAATTTGAAATTGAATTTGACTATTTAAAATGTCTTATTATTGATTTCTAGGTGTAAATCGAATGTTGTTGGGCGTAAATGTGATCGTTGCAAACCAGGCTATTGGGGATTTCCCAACTGTAGACTTTGTAACTGTGACCTTCGGGGAACAACTGAAAACATCTGTGATCAACGAACTGCAGAATGTTTCTGTAAGGTAAGGAAGATGAAGCAGTGCTGTTGATTGTTATTGTAAGATAAGGAAGATGGAGAAGTACTGTTGATTATTATTATAATGTAAGAAAGATAGGATGGAGTGCTGTGATTGTCATTGTAAGGTAAGATAGATGGGAAGGAATGTTGTTGATTGTAATTGTAAGATAAGGAAGATGGAGAAGTACTGTTGATTATTATTATAATGTAAGAAAGATAGGATGGAGTGCTGTGGATTGTCATTGTAAGGTAAGATAGATGGGAAGGAATGTTGTTGATTGTAATTGTAAGGTAAGATAGATGGGAAGGAGTGTTGTTGATTGTAATTGTAAGGTAAGATAGATGGGAAGGAGTGTTATTAAATGTTATATAGAGTAAGATAGATGGGAAAGAGTGTTATTAAATGTTATTATAAGTAAAATAGATGGGAAAAAGTGTTATTAAATAGTATTATAAGTAAGATAGATGGGGAAGGAATATTGTTGATTATAGTATAAAGGTAAGATAGATGGGAAGGAGTGTTATTAAATGTTATTGTAAAGGTAAAGATAGATAGGAAGAGTATTATTAAATATTATTATAGAAGTAAGATAGATGGGAAAAGAGTGTTATTAAATAGGTATTGTAAGGTAAGATAGATAGGGAAAAGTGTTATTAAATAGTATGTATAAGGTAAGATAGATAGGAAGGAATATTGTTGATTATAGTATAAAGGTAAGATAGATGGGAAGGAGTGTTATTAATATTATTGTAAAGTAAGATAGATAGGAAAAAGTGTTATTAAAATAGTATTATAAAATAAGATAGATGGGAAGAATATTTGTTGATTATAGTATAAAAAGGTAAGATAGATAGGAAGGAGTGTTGTTGAATTATAGTATAAAGGTAAATAGATAGGAAGGAGTATTGTTGATTATAGTATAGGTAAGATAGATGGGAAGAGTGTTATTAAATGTTATTATAAGGTAAGATAGATGAGGAAGAGTGTTATTAAATGTTATTGTAAGGTAAGATAGATAGGAAAAAGAGTGTTATTAAATAGTATTGTAAGAGTAAGATAGATGAGGAAAAGAGTGTTATTAAATAGTATTATAAGTAAGATAGATAGGGGAAAAAGAGTGTTATTAAATAAGTATTGTAAGGTAAGATAGATGGGAAAGAGTGTTATTAAATGGTATTGTAAGGTAAGATAGATGGGAAGGAATGTTGTTGATTGTAATTGTAAGGTAAGATAGATGGGAAGGAGTGTTATTAAATGTTATTGTAAGGTAAGATAGATGGGAAAGAGTGTTATTAAATGGTATTGTAAGGTAAGATAGATGGGAAGGAGTGTTGTTGAATGTTATTGTTAAGCTTGTTATTATTGCTGAATGTGACGTAAGCTAGCATGATACTGGTAGATGTTAGAGTGATATAATACTATTGGATGTTACTGCAGTGTTAGACAATACTGTTGGATGTTACTGCAGTGTGAGACAATACTGTTGGACATTACTGCAGTGTGAGACAATACTATTGGATGTTACTGCACTGTGAGATAATACTATTGGATCTTACTGCAGTATAAGACAGTACTGTTGGATATTACTGCAGTGTGAGATAATACTATTGAATATTACTGCAGTGTTAGATAATACTGTTGAACATTACTACAGTGTGAGACAATACTGTTGGATGTTACTGCACTGTGAGATAATACTATTGGATGTTACTGCAGTATGAGACAATACTATTGGATGTTACTGCACTGTGAGATAATACTTTTATTTTGTTGATTTAAAGTAAGATAAATTATGTTGTTGAATATTAGTTCAGTAATGTATTGAATATTAGTTTAGGGTGATATAATAATATTGTATATTAAAGTTCAGTAATGTATTGAATATTAGTTTAGGGTGATATAATAATATTGTATATTAAAGTTCAGTAATAAGTGTTGAATATTAGTGTTAGGTAACACAGAATATTAGTTTTGAGAAGAATCCTTCATTGAGCAAGCTTTAGAAAACAGTAAAATAATGTGTGACAGTGAACTCTGAAGTAATGAATTGGTATGCAAATGAAAATAAATCCTGAGAATTAGAAAGACAGCTCATCAGACATCAGCTCCTGTCTTGAACTAAACTAACTATAAAATTGTTCAAAAGGCATTGTTGCTGTATGTTTCTCTTCCAAGGGAATTTATTTTTTATTTAATCTTGTTTACAGGAGAATGTGTATGGCCATTTCTGTGAACAGTGTAAACCAGGAACTTTTCATCTTGAAGAGAATAATCCACTGGGTTGCACAAAATGTTTCTGTTTTGGAGCTACAGACCGTTGTAGTAGTGCATATATGTTTAAATCTGAGGTGAGTTAACATGCAAGTTTGTAAATTTTACAGCATGTGGTGAGGCCAAAACTACTCATGTGTGCAGTGTTATAAGAATATGTTGTGTAGAATACATCATAAGGTTAGGTCATGGTTAGTTCCATGTGTGAAGTTGTTAGGATGTATTATGTAGATTACATTGTAAGTTGTGGTGAAGGACTGTGAAACTTTAGTATATGTTCAACATTGCTTTGTATTGTAGGGTTATGTTATACATTACTTTGTACTCTAGGATTGTAGCAACTTAGTACATTATATTCTGTCAGTAGTTATCACAGGAAAGGAGAATTGTGTTATATTGAGAGTTATGTTGTTTCAAAGGTTGCGAACATGAATGGTTGGAAGGGTGTAGGCCTAGTGATTGACAGCCAAGTTGGAAAGGTTAATCTTCACACTGAGATTGAAGAATCTGGTTCAACAGTGAGAGCATACATACCTGAAGAGCTTCCCACTGGTACTTTGTTTTACTTTAAAGCTCCATCTATTTATCTTGGGAATATGGTAAGTTAGTTTTCTCAGACATTAGCTTTTTGTTGGATGCTGATTAAATGATCTCTTGTTAGAATACGTGTGTGTGCTAATGTTGGTTAAGTACTCATTACTCTTTTGGTGGATCACTGGACAGATTATGGAAATATAATGATAACATGTGGGCTGAAGTTTCCTCCTGTAGAGAGATGGCCACTTGTGTAGTTTTTAGTTTAGAGAGATGGCCACTTGTGTAGTTTTTAGTTTAGAGAGATGGCCACTTGTGTAGTTTTTAGTTTATCAAAAAACTGTTTTTATAGTTTTTTGATATAATTTGAAGAACTTTGGAAGTCATTGCTAAGTGAATGCATGTCAGCTGTGTGGTACAGGTAGAGTAGATGTGAGAGTGAATGTTTATTAAATATTAATTAACTCTACGGTGTTGGTAGAGATGGTGTGAGAGTGATTGTTCAGTAAACATTAATTAACTATGTGGTATTGGTAGAGATGGTGTGAGAGTGATTGTTCAGTAAACATTAATTAACTATGTGGTATTGGTAGAGATGGTGTGAGAGTGATTGTTCAGTAAACATTAATTAACTATGTGGTATTGGTAGAGCAGGTGGTGAGTGATTGTTCAGTAAACATTAGTTAACTATGTGGTATTGGTAGAGCAGGTGGTGAGTGATTGTTCAGTAAATATTAGTTAACTATGTGGTATTGGTAGAGCAGGTGGTGAGTGATTGTTCAGTAAATATTAGTTAACTACGTGGTATTGGTAGAGCAGGTGGTGAGTGATTGTTCAGTAAATATTAGTTAACTATGTGGTATTGGTAGAGAAGGTGGTGAGTGATTGTTCAGTGAATATTAGTTAACTATGTGGTATTGCTAGAGAGGGTGTGAGAGTGATTGTTCAGTAAATATTAGTTAACTATGTGGTATTGGTAGAGCAGGTGGTGAGTGATTGCTCAGTAAATATTAGTTAACTATGTGGTATTGGTAGAGCAGGTGGTGAGTGATTGTTCAGTGAATATTAGTTAACTATGTGGTATTGCTAGAGAGGGTGTGAGAGTGATTGTTCAGTAAACATTAGTTAACTATGTGGTATTGCTAGAGAGGGTGTGAGAGTGATTGTTCAGTAAACATTAGTTAACTATGTGGTATTGCTAGAGAGGGTGTGAGAGTGATTGTTCAGTAAACATTAGTTAACTATGTGGTATTGCTAGAGAGGGTGTGAGAGTGATTGTTCAGTAAATATTAGTTAACTATGTGGTATTGGTGGAGTAGGTGGTGAGTGATTGTTCAGTAAACATTAGTTAACTACGTGGTATTGGTAGAGCAGGTGGTGAGTGATTGTTCAGTAAATATTAGTTAACTACGTGGTATTGGTAGAGTAGGTGGTGAGTGATTGTTCAGTAAACATTAGTTAACTGTGTGGTATTGGTAGAGCAGGTGGTGAGTGATTGTTCAGTAAATATTAGTTAACTACGTGGTATTGGTAGAGCAGGTGGTGAGTGATTGTTCAGTAAATATTAGTTAACTATGTGGTATTGGTAGAGCAGGTGGTGAGTGATTGTTCAGTAAACATTAGTTAACTATGTGGTATTGGTAGAGAAGGTGGTGAGTGATTGTTCAGTGAATATTAGTTAACTATGTGGTATTGGTAGAGTAGGTGGTGAGTGATTGTTCAGTGAATATCAGTTAACTATGTGGTATTGGTAGAGTAGGTGGTGAGTGATTGTTCAGTAAATATTAGTTAACTATGTGGTATTGGTGGAGTAGGTGGTGAGTGATTGCTCAGTAAATATTAGTTAACTATGTGGTATTGGTAGAGCAGGTGGTGAGTGATTGTTCAGTAAACAATAGTTAACTGTGTGGTATTGGTAGAGTAGGTGGTGAGTGATTGTTCAGTAAACATTAGTTAACTATGTGGTATTGGTAGAGTAGGTGGTGAGTGATTGTTCAGTAAACATTAGTTAACTATGTGGTATTGGTAGAGTAGGTGGTGAGTGATTGTTCAGTAAACATTAGTTAACTATGTGGTATTGGTGGAGTAGGTGGTGAGTGATTGTTCAGTAAATATTAGTTAACTATGTGGTATTGGTAGAGTAGGTGGTGAGTGATTGCTCAGTAAATATTAGTTAACTATGTGGTATTGGTAGAGTAGGTGGTGAGTGATTGTTCAGTAAATATTAGTTAACTATGTGGTATTGGTGGAGTAGGTGGTGAGTGATTGCTCAGTAAATATTAGTTAACTATGTGGTATTGGTAGAGCAGGTGGTGAGTGATTGTTCAGTAAACAATAGTTAACTATGTGGTATTGGTGGAGTAGGTGGTGAGTGATTGCTCAGTAAATATTAGTTAACTATGTAGTATTGGTAGAGAAGGTGGTGAGTGATTGTTCAGTGAATATCAGTTAACTATGTGGTATTGCTAGAGAGGGTGTGAGAGTGATTGTTCAGTAAACATTAGTTAACTATGTGGTATTGGTGGAGTAGGTGGTGAGTGATTGCTCAGTAAACATTAGTTAACTATGTGGTATTGCTAGAGAGGGTGTGAGAGTGATTGTTCAGTAAACATTAGTTAACTATGTGGTATTGGTGGAGTAGATGGTGAGTGATTGTTCAGTAAATATTAGTTAACTATGTAGTATTGGTAGAGAAGGTGGTGAGTGATTGTTCAGTGAATATCAGTTAACTATGTGGTATTGCTAGAGAGGGTGTGAGAGTGATTGTTCAGTAAACATTAGTTAACTATGTGGTATTGGTGGAGTAGGTGGTGAGTGATTGCTCAGTAAATATTAGTTAACTATGTGGTATTGGTAGAGCAGGTGGTGAGTGATTGTTCAGTAAACATTAGTTAACTATGTGGTATTGGTAGAGTAGGTGGTGAGTGATTGTTCAGTAAACAATAGCTTACTTTGTAGTAATTTCAGAGTAGGTATAAATGTGAATATTAATCTTGTTTAAGTGAATTTTATTATAGTGTCAGAGCATTTTCAGGATTGATTACCGATAAAACAATAGTTAATAATGTTGCATTGTGTTTGTAGTTTTTTTTTGTGTTATAGTTAAGAGAATGAATATTTATTGGAGACAACATGTTAATAAGACTAGCTAGTGAATGAAGAATTAAGTTAATTACAGTAAAAACAGATATTGGTATAAAATTAATTACACAATATTGTGTCATTTATTCCTACCCTAATTTTGATTTGTAAATGATTTATATAAGAAATGTTTAAAAATTAAACTTCATCAAGTTACTTTAGTTCTTACTATAGCAGTTGTTGTTCGTAGAATTTGATAATATGAATTGTGTTTTGGTCACCACAGAGTGGAAACGTAATTATGTATATATATATATATATATATATATTTTAGTGAAAATTAATACATTTTGATAAAGTTAAGTAAACAAAATCACAAGGAAGGACTGCATTAAAACTTTGATAATATATCATAGAAAAATTAAGGTTTAGAAAGCACCAGTACCAGTTTTAAATTTCAGAGATATTGTTAATTGAAATTCCTTATTGTCTCTGTTGTTCATTACTTAAAACCATGATACCAGTTCTTTACAATTTATGTTTATTTATAGTTTTGAACTTATATTGAGATTCATAACACTTCTCTAATATGTTTCCAGATCACAGCTTATGGAGGACAGTTATCATACATTGTCACAACTGTTGTTGATCAACAAAAGACATTTGGTGGGTTAGTAGGACCTGACGTGGTTTTGATAGTAAGTATTGGACTATTGTAAAACATGATTATTATTTTCAATATTTTCTTATACATAGAACCAGTACAGGTTAACAACACAGACTTCAATACATCTGTTTAGTTTTAAACCTGTAAAGTTTAACAGCAGAGACTTCTATTTGCCTGTTTACATTTTGTGTTTAATTTCAGTCTGAACTTTTGATTTAACCCTAAATTAATCATGTTTTATATATAATAGGACACTTTGGCTGGATTTACTTATTTAATGTTATTATTTTTCCAATATTTAATTCTAAATTAACCAAGCTGGCTATATAATAAAACACTTTGAGTGAATGACCCACTAATGGATTCATTAAAATATAAAGATATGTTTACATTTTGCTTTTAATAAGTTTTGGTATTGTCTAGTCACTACACAAGAGTACCAACAGCTTTATCAATAGTTAGGGCTAAGTCTAGCAATACATACAACATTCTCTTTAGTGTTAATGCATGATTGTTAGCCTGAGGGAAGCTGTTTGTTTTTTTGTGATTTTTTTTCTAGAAGTGTTGAATGTGTGATCATTTCTCTGTATTAACAGTTTAATAATAAGCCAGATGGAATCTGTATGATTGTTTCTGGAGGTGTTGAATGTGTGATCATTTCTTTGTATTAACAGTTTAATAATAAGCCAGATGGAATCTGTTTGATTGTTTCTGGAGGTGTTGAATGTGTGATCATTTCTTTGTATTAACAGTTTAATAATAAGCCAGATGGAATCTGTTTGATTGTTTCTGGAGGTGTTGAATGTGTGATCATTTCTTTGTATTAACAGTTTAATAATAAGCCAGATGGAATCTGTATGATTGTTTCTGGAGGTGTTGAATGTGTGATCATTTCTTTGTATTAACAGTTTAATAATAAGCCAGATGGAATCTGTTTGATTGTTTCTGGAGGTGTTGAATGTGTGATCATTTCTTTGTATTAACAGTTTAATAATAAGCCAGATGGAATCTGTTTGATTGTTTCTGGAGGTGTTGAATGTGTGATCATTTCTTTGTATTAACAGTTTAATAATAAGCCAGATGGAATCTGTATGATTGTTTCTGGAGGTGTTGAATGTGTGATCATTTCTTTGTATTAACAGTTTAATAATAAGCCAGATGGAATCTGTTTGATTGTTTCTGGAGGTGTTGAATGTGTGATCATTTCTTTGTATTAACAGTTTAATAATAAGCCAGATGGAATCTGTTTGATTGTTTCTGGAGGTGTTGAATGTGTGATCATTTCTTTGTATTAACAGTTTAATAATAAGCCAGATGGAATCTGTTTGATTGTTTCTGGAGGTGTTGAATGTGTGATCATTTCTTTGTATTAACAGTTTAATAATAAGCCAGATGGAATCTGTATGATTGTTTCTGGAGGTGTTGAATGTGTGATCATTTCTTTGTATTAACAGTTTAATAATAAGCCAGATGGAATCTGTATGATTGTTTCTGGAGGTGTTGAATGTGTGATCATTTCTTTGTATTAACAGTTTAATAATAAGCCAGATGGAATCTGTTTGATTGTTTCTGGAGGTGTTGAATGTGTGATCATTTCTTTGTATTAACAGTTTAATAATAAGCCAGATGGAATCTGTTTGATTGTTTCTGGAGGTGTTGAATGTGTGATCATTTCTTTGTATTAACAGTTTAATAATAAGCCAGATGGAATCTGTTTGATTGTTTCTGGAGGTGTTGAATGTGTGATCATTTCTTTGTATTAACAGTTTAATAATAAGCCAGATGGAATCTGTTTGATTGTTTCTGGAGGTGTTGAATGTGTGATCATTTCTTTGTATTAACAGTTTAATAATAAGCCAGATGGAATCTGTATGATTGTTTCTGGAGGTGTTGAATGTGTGATCATTTCTTTGTATTAACAGTTTAATAATAAGCCAGATGGAATCTGTTTGATTGTTTCTGGAGGTGTTGAATGTGTGATCATTTCTTTGTATTAACAGTTTAATAATAAGCCAGATGGAATCTGTTTGATTGTTTCTGGAGGTGTTGAATGTGTGATCATTTCTTTGTATTAACAGTTTAATAATAAGCCAGATGGAATCTGTTTGATTGTTTCTGGAGGTGTTGAATGTGTGATCATTTCTTTGTATTAACAGTTTAATAATAAGCCAGATGGAATCTGTTTGATTGTTTCTGGAGGTGTTGAATGTGTGATCATTTCTTTGTATTAACAGTTTAATAATAAGCCAGATGGAATCTGTTTGATTGTTTCTGGAGGTGTTGAATGTGTGATCATTTCTTTGTATTAACAGTTTAATAATAAGCCAGATGGAATCTGTATGATTGCTTCTGGAGGTGTTGAATGTGTGATCATTTCTTTGTATTAACAGTTTAATAATAAGCCAGATGGAATCTGTTTGATTGTTTCTGGAGGTGTTGAATGTGTGATCATTTCTTTGTATTAACAGTTTAATAATAAGCCAGATGGAATCTGTTTGATTGTTTCTAGAAGTGTTAAATGTGCAATTCTTTCTTTGTATTAACAGTTTTATAATAATCCAGATAGAACCTATTTGTTTGTTTTTAGAATGGTTTAAGGTAGGTTCCTTTCTGTTTCAACAGCTTGCTCATTAACATTAAGGAACTTGGCAGTATGTTTAAGAACTGTTTATTATATTATCTTCTTGGTTTTGACAGTTGTGGGAAATTAAGTTTCTTGTATTTCTTCCCTGACGTGCTGCCACCTGTTGACACTTTATAATTTCATGTATTATCAAACAATATGAAATTGAGAAACAACTGCTTGTTAGATAATAGATATGTTTTGTACAATGTTTGTTCTGTAACAGTGAGACAAGATCACATAATACATTTAATGCACAAGGGCATTCAAAGTAAATTAATCACATAATTTGGTTTGTGATACTAGCTCTCTCTGGTTTTAAATATAATCAACTTAATACAAATATAATGACACTCTTTATGCCTTATAAATATTAGATTGTAATTATTTTTTATTCCCAGTGCTTCTGGATTGTTTTCCTTTTTTTATATTTCTCAATATTTACTGATATAATATTTTTTGGTATTTCTCTATATTCACTGATTTTATATTTTCTTGGTATTTCTCGATATTCACTGATATAATATTTTCTTGGTATTTCTCGATATTCACTGATATAACATTTTTTTGGTATTTCTCTATATTCACTAATATAACATTATTTTTGGTATTTCTCTATATTCACTGATATAGTATTTTTAATGGGTATTTCTCTATGTTCACTGATATAACATTTTTTATGGGTATTTCTTTATATTCACTGTTATAACATTTTTTTGGTATTTCTCTATATTCACTGATATCATATTTTTTTTGGTATTTCTCAATATTCACTGTTATAACATTTTTTTGGTATTTCTCTATATTCACTGATATAACAATTTTGTGGTATTTCTTTATATTCACTGATATAATATTTTTTGGTATTTCTCTATATTCACTGATATAATATTTTTTGGTATTCTCTATATTCACTGATATAACATTTTTGAAGTTTATTGTGTATTATTTTTAAATCATGTTTATTTACACTTTTCTCTTTTCTTCATGTTTTTGTTATCTGGTCATTATTTTCCAACCTGTTTCACCTATATTGAAACTCTGCAGTCTAAACATTATACATTGTAATTATAATTTCATCCACCATTGAAGGTGGACAGTGGTTATGTTTTCAGGGCTGAATGTATTTGGATGGAAGTTAGTATACATATGAACTATGATCCAATTTACAAGATAATAATTTTTGGATTGTCAAGGTCGCAAAGGTCCCTTTCTGTTAACATGGTGACTAACTTTCACACTATCATTGTTCTAAAACACAGCCAGAAATGATCAAATTTTGATGAAAAGTGGCAGATGTACATAGAGTATTATTTATCATTGTCCTGCAAAAAATGGCCAATATCTGTTTTTAATGATTGATATATGGACAGATTTTGATATTTTGTTATAACTGAATATAATCACCACTGCATGACGGAGACATGATCTCTACTGAGTGTCCCTCTAGTTTTAGTTTTACATTTAATTTGTGTTTTTTGCTTTATTTGCACCCTAATCTAATTAATTGTTCAGTAATAACACCTACAAATGGTACTTATCCATATATATGTTTCTTCTCTTGTTCTTTCTTCATTTTCTTATCAGTTCTCTTGTTGTTTTTTAAGTGTTGGTTTTGTATTTATTGTGTCATTAATTATGCTCACATGCTACTCAGTTTTTCTTTTAAAACATTCTCATATGAATGAATTTTGTTTGTCATTGGTGCATATTCTGAGTACTCTTATTATTTATCCTTTTAATGTTCCTTTATCTTTTTATGGTGCTGGAAATCATTTTACATCAGTCTCCTTTTGGTGAATTCTCAAACTAAATGTTTCTTTTCTCTTTATGTTCACATTTTATATAATAATTTTCATCTTTTTCTATTGAGAACTTTTTTTGTATTTTGCATGTTGATGTGTTCAAAATCCATGTAAGTTTATTTTCTTTAAAGTCACATAGGATATTATCAGCAGATCTCTGCCAGAAATATTGTGGAAATATAGCTGTATTAATGGGCTCTATGCTGATTGATTGAATGCAATTGAAATTTGAGTGTACTTTTACTTTAAATGTTTTACTTGATCATATCTCACTGTTAGAGATTAAACATTATACAGAATTAAATCTATTAGCCAACTAATTGCTATTTCAAAACTTCATATTGCATTTTAGTTAATTGGCAACCCATTTAAAAGTGATTAGATATATTATCCTATCATTACGAACTTATTACATTAATAATAACTTAGATTTTGTGTAAGTTTAAACTACACTGTATGATGTAATTTAGTGTCACACAGTATTGGTTGTATAGGATATTTATTATTGATTGATTTGTGATTGTAAACATACATTACCAATGTAAAGGAAGATGGTAATCATTAGTATCACTTGAACAGACAACACTGTGACTGGATTCATTATTAAGCATGTAAATGTAACTTGTACAGATTTTCACGTGTAGCTTGTATTTGTCTGTTAATTAAACTGTTTCATGAGTACATTGTGTGTTTTATATAAAATTAATAAAATGAGTTTTTCAAGGCTACTGTAGATGACCTAATTGTCATGTTACTAACACTACAGATTGGCCTGTTGGTTCCCAACATAGGGCCGTATCAAACATTGCATCTGCAGATTGTTATTACATTTGCATGTTAAGAACAATCATTGTCTTGATGCTATGTTACATTAATTCAGGGTTTGAGACTTTTCCATTAAGAATCATCTTTCTTTTATTCATTTTGTTCTTCTGATGTCAGAGCAGTTTGACTCATCATGGAATGTGCAATTCCTTCCTTGTCTCAGTGCTGGTATGGTCCATTGTTCAACATTTTTTCGACTTCTACATAAGTAGTTTTATCATCTAAATTATTAACAATTTTTAAAATTATGATATTGTAGACTAATGACGAAGTTTATTCATTTATCAGAATATTTCTGATGTACTGTGAATAATGCACTTATTTTTGTTATTCACGAAATTGGAACTGGTAATGAGATGTAAGTACAGTTGGGAACACCATTTATGGTTATACTGTTTAGTTTGATATTTTTGTTTTGTTGTTTGTTTTATGTTGTTGATTTATTTTATTTGTTTATTTATTCTTGTTTCATAACTTTGTGTTGAGTAATTTTATGTGTCAACATTAATAAAAACACACCATGTTAGTAATCTGTTACCATATTGTACTTTGTAAATTCTGATATCAAAAAATATACTGTCTTTGAACAATCCTAGGATGACATTGTTAATTAATCTGTTGTCTTGGACCTTGATTCCAGTTCACAACAGGAATCTGAAGGTGGTGTGTAAAAAATTCAATTAAAATATCAACTGATTTACTGTCTCTTTCTTACTAGAATAGAGGAACAGCTTTATGTTACCAATAAATGATCACCCTCATGAATCTCCTCCATCTTATAATGGTAGTGGCTATCATCATCATCCTGGTTAATACCCTCCAATTATGACCAAATAGGTCATCTTGTCTTTGGATACATTCTTCCAATTTTGATCAGTTGAACTTGTATCCTTGTCTGAGGATGGATTATCTTTCTTGGTGGGGAGAATATGTGAAATTATATTATAACTATTTCTCACTTCAGTTGCAGGTGTCTTGTTGACATGTAATCATTACATATATTATCATTGTCCACTTATTACATCACACACTTCTATTAGTACTAATGTTTACATTCTTGAGCAGTCATCTGGTCTAAGATTAAGACTACAATGTATGATGTAATTCAACATTATGTTATATTGTTGTATGAGGTGTTTATTGTTTTGTGGTGTGAATTATTCTACATGTTATAATGTGTACTGAACTGCAATATGCAAATACATCACTATTAAGGAAAGGGCAAAGTTTTGATAGTAGTTTTGGTATTAGTACTTTTTGTGGAGGCAATGTCATGTAGGTGATAATCTACCAGTGCCTGATCAACTTTCAATATTCAATATCACTTGTCCAATACCTATGAATTATTGTGTGTAACTCGTTTTAACATGTTAATAAACAGTTTTTGGTGTGACTTTATTGAGCCAGTTAACTGTAGATGATCTACATGCCATGTCTTATGGTACGGATTGAGCTTACTTTAAAGTTGAAGAAACCTGACAGTGTGTTAAAAATTGTTTTTCAACTTCTTTCCTGATATGTAAACAGTTTTTTAACCATTACATTTAAGAATTGTTTGTTGTATCATCTTTCTGATATAAACAGTTTGTTGATATCCTAAAGAAAACAAGCAGTATGTTTAAGAATTATTGTATCATCTTTCTGATATAAACAGTTTCTTGTTTATCCTGATGAAAACAAAGCAGTATGTTAAAGAATTGTCTGTTGTATTAATTTTTCTGGTCTAAATAATTTGATTATTAACCTTCAGGGGATCATGCATTACATTCAATAATTAATTATAGTTTGATCATTTCCGGAGTCATACACTCATAAAAGTGTGCAACATTTTGTTAGCATTACTGTTTTATACACAACTTTATATGGTGGTTGTAGGGCAACAATGTTACCTTAGTGCATGGCCACTTGGAACAGCCTGCGGCAAACCTTCCTCTTGAAGTCACAGTGGACATTCTTGAGGTGAGTTTTTGATTGAGTCTGTTGTAAATCATAAACTTTGGGAAATTTTATGTTATTATTTTTATGTGAGTAGTTAATGGCTATATTCATCAATATAGTAAGGCCTGACTGACCTGTTTTAGGTTGATTTTTAATGTCTATCAGAGAAATTATTCAATGATGTAGTAAATGTTGTGATGAGTAATAAACAAAGAAATTTATGTGTTTTGTTTATTTATGTAGAAAGTCTGGTAGTTATTAATAAATAAAGAAATTTATGGGTATTGTTTATTTATGTATAATATATAGTTCTTATTAGCAAAATAATTGATAGATATTGTTTATTTATGTAGAATATCTGGTTGTTATTAGAAAACAAAGAGGTTTATGGTTACAATTTTGTTTCAATGACATCTTATAGAGGACAGCAATAATATTTTTGTTTAAGTATATTTCCATTACTAAAAGAGTGTGTGAATATTTTTTGATGTAGACTGAATTTCGTCGACTTAGTGGCAGTGAGGTTTCAAGAGAACTGATGATGATGGTATTAGTGAATCTAGATGGTCTCTATATTCGAGGATCTTACTTTCAACCAGTTCAAGAAGTTCGGTGTGTAGATCAATGTTATTTGTCATCATGATGTACATCATTAAATAATTGTCATATTTACTTTCTTTTTAATTAATGTATGTCCTAAATGTCATAAAATAGACATTGTGAGATTTATTTGTTTTCTTTAGATTGATTAAGTTTCTTATGAATATGATAGACCAATATACTGTGTAGTTTTGTCTTTTGATTGGCCAGTGTTTCAAGAACTTCAATGTCTGTATTGTTTTTTGATGTCACTGTGCTTTTAAATATTATAGCTGACTATTGTTTTCAGGATGGTTGGTGTTTTAAGGAACATAAGACAGCCATAATTCTAACTTATAAATTGAAATTAATTTCATGAGTTTTAAACTGCTATAAGATTTTCCTTTGTCTCTGTGATAAATGTGTCAATGGAAATGAATAGACATCTGTAACCCTTACATAATATTGAATATCTTTATGAAAGAAATAATAATTGTTATGGTTTTTCTTTTACATTAAGATTGGCCACTGTCATGTTAGATGCGGCTGTTGAAGGGCCCATTGCAGACAGCTTGCAAGCATTTAGAGTGGAGCGTTGTCAGTGCCCAGAACAATATCAAGGAACGTCATGTGAAGTAAGACCAGCTATTATTTTGACATGTAATTATTTAATTTAAAATATAAATGGAAGAAAGGATTTCATTTGGAAAGATGAATTCAGTAAAGTTTCTTTTGTGGAAATATTTCTATTAAATTATGTTGTTGAAAGTTTACTCTGTGAAAAGACAATATAGGCAGTGGTTTGGACCTGTGACCATTTAGAAACAGAGCTTAAAATATTGTTAATGTTGCCCTGTGCATGATGGAAATTCTGTGCCCCTCCTCAAAAACAAAATGTAATCTATTCTTACCTTAAAAAAACCCTCAACAACTTAGAGCTCTGTGTGGATGCACCAATTATCTTTGGAATGTCTCTAGTTAGAAATTTGTAAATAACCCTCGAGTGGTGTATGCTAATGAAGTGGTTCATTAGGTTTTATCAGAGTGGTGTATGCTAATGAAGTGATTCATTAGGTTTTATCAGAGTGGTGTATGCTAATGAAGTGATTCATTAAGTTTTATCAGAGTGGTGTATGCTAATGAAGTGATTCATTAGGTTTTATCAGAGTGGTGTATGCTAATGAAGTGATTCATTAGGTTTTATCAGAGTGGTGTATGCTAATGAAGTGATTCATTAGGTTTTATCAGAGTGGTGTATGCTAATGAAGTGATTCATTAGGTTTTATCAGAGTGGTGTATGCTAATGAAGTGATTCATTAGGTTTTAAACTAGTGCTCAGTTATTATCTAAAATTAATAGTTAGCTACTTTGTAAGATATTTCATTTGTGGGAACTGAATGAAACTTGCTGTTTTTTTATATTTAGTGAAAGACACATTTTTATTTTGTTTAAGTTATTTGCAATTTCTTTGTTTACATTAAGACTTACATTTATAGTTCATCCAATATCATTCATTTATGAAACTGTTTTGAGATTTTGGGTGTGTGTGGAATATATATAATATTTTGTATCTAGATGTTACTTGGGAGTTTCTGATCAGTAGTATAGAATGAACTTGATGTTATGTTAACATGTTTTGGAGACTAGGTTAAACTCAGAACATTGTAATATTGTTATTGTTTTATAGGTATCTATTAATTTAACTATGGATATAAGTAGTTCAGAATATATAAGTATTATACTTTCTTTGTAAACATTATCAACACAGATGATATAAGTTTTGATGTTACATTTTTATAGGAATGTGCACCTAGATATTACCGAAGCAAGACAGGTCCTTACCTTGGATTCTGTCAGGAGTGTCAGTGCAACAACCATGCTGATAGCTGTGATGTGAACACTGGAGAATGTATGGTAAGTATATTGTAACATCTAAATTAAGTTGATAGTTTTGTTGTGACACATTGGATAATGTTTGGTAAGTATCTTTTACTATGTAAATTATGCTGATAGCTGTGATGTGAACACTGGAGAATGTATGGTAAGTATATTGTAACATCTAAATTAAGTTGATAGTTTTGTTGTGACACATTGGATAATGTTTGGTAAGTATCTTTTACTATGTAAATTATGCTGATAGCTGTGATGTGAACACTGTAGAATGTATGGTAAGTATATTGTAACATCTAAATTAAGTTGATAGTTTTGTTGTGACACATTGGATAATGTTTGGTAAGTATCTTTTACTATGTAAATTATGCTGATAGCTGTGTTGTGATACTTTGGAGAACATTTAGTGTCTTACACCATTTAAATTAAACTGATAGTCTTGTTGTGACACACTGGATAATGGTTAGTATGTATCTTATGCTGTGTAGTCTAAATTGATAGCTATGTTGTAACACACTGAAGAATGTTCAGTAAGTATCTTATACCATGTAAATTAAATTGATAGTTGTTTTGTTACACATTGAAAAATCTTTAATATCTTGTGTCATATGAACTAATCTAATAGTTGTATTGTGACACACCAGAGAATGTTTAATATTATGTAAACTAATCTAATAGTTGTATTGTGACACACTGAAGAATGTTTAATACCATGTAAACTAATCTAAAAGTTGTGTTGTGAAATACTGGAGAATTTTAATATCATGTAAACTAATCTAATAGTTGTATTGTGACACACCAGAGAATGTTTAATGCTATGTAAACTAATCTAAAAGTTGTGTTGTGAAATACTGGAGAATTTTAATATCATGTAAACTAATCTAATAGTTGTACTGTGACACACTGGAGAATGTTTAATGCAATGTAAACTAATCTAAAAGTTGTGTTGTGACACACTGGAGAATATTTAATACCATATAAACTAATTTAATAGTTGTATTGTGATACACAAGAGAATGTTTAATACTATGTAAACTAATCTAATAGTTGTGTTGTGACACACTAGAATATGTTTAATACCATGTATACTAAATTAATAGTCATCTTGTGACACACTGGAGAATGTTTAATGCTGTGTAAACTAATATGATGAATTTGTTGTGAAAACAAAAATCTGGAAATATCTCTGCTTCAAGTGACAGTATAAAGCAGTCTTTCATACACAATGGAATTATCACATGAAGCAGTAGATAGCTTCCATGATTAAACCTTGATACATAAAGTATGCTCATAGCTGAACTTAACATGACTTCAAAAAGGTCTGTTGCAATTTAGAAGTCTGAAAACAACTTTTAAACATTTAGATATAAAACACAAACTTTGGGAGAGAGAAATATGTGATATTTACCTAATACAAAGATATTTGTTATTTTATCAAAAAGAAAGTTAGTGATTGTCACTCTAGTTTGTGATAAAAGAATTATATAGTAGTTTTAGTGTTTAACATTATTAATTACTCATGACAGTTGTATTATAGCATATTGCAATTTTAGTTTAGCTGCTAGCTTGATGTTTAAAATATTTCAATAGAAATATGCAGACATTGATAATAGAGTGACTCTTATTAGCTTAGAATGCTGATTGTTTTAAAATTTAAACGCAGTATGATTTATGTTTTTCTAAATGCAGGTGTTAATTATCTTGTTACATTACCAGATATATTTTTGTTTTATTCTAGAACTGCAAACATAATACTGTTGGACAACACTGTGAACAGTGTGCACCTGGTTACCATGGTGATGCTACTAGGGGAACACCTAATGACTGCCTAATCTGTGCATGCCCTCAACCCACTGAATCAAACAAGTAAGTTAACCTAATCTTTGCATGCCCTCACCCCACAGAATCAAACAAGTAAGTTAGCCTAATCTTTGCATGCCCTCACCCCACAGAATCAAACAAGTAAGTTAGCCCAATCTTTGCATGCCCTCAACCTACAGAATCAAACAAGTAAGTTAACCTAATCTTTGCATGCCCTCACCCCACAGAATCAAACAAGTAAGTTAGCCCAATCTTTGCATGCCCTCAACCTACAGAATCAAACAAGTAAGTTAACCTAATCTTTGCATGCCCTCACCCCACAGAATCAAACAAGTAAATTAGCCTGATTTGTGCTTACCTTCATCCCATAGAATTAAATGAGTAAGTTAACCTGATCTGTGCACACATACACTCAACCCCAAAAATCAAAGTATGTTATCCCTATCTCTACATGTCCTCATCTTTCAGAATCAAACAAGTGTATTATCCTGGTTTGTGCATTCACTCATCACATAGAATTAAAAAGGATATTATTCAAATTATTATTCATAAATATTTATATGTGGAAGAATATTTTGTTCAAATAAATAGTTTTTCTTGTTAAAGTCTATAAATGTATTCAAGTAGATTTACGTGTAACCAAACATATTTTTTAAAAATATACAGACTCAGCCAAAGTAGTAGAAAAAGGTTGATTCTTTCATGGTGATTTATAAAATATATTACATGTGTTTTGAGAGAATAGTTAGTTTGTACCACTAACCTCCAGTTATATTGTTACCCAAAATTGTTTGCATATTAATTATCTTCTCAGGGCTTACAAATATGTTGCAGCTTTAGATGGCTTAACATTTTGTTATAATGATCAGTTGTACTATAACCAGGACAGAATTCACATAGATTTATTTATATATGCATATAAGAAAGGAAATAATTAATGAACCACATCCCCAGTACACATGCAGAAATTGTGTTCAGTGAGTGATGGTAATGGTAGCCAAATGATGGCTTTATTAATGAACCACACCTCCAGTATGCATGCAATAGTCATAATGGTAATGATAGCTAGATATTGAATTTATTACAAATATCTCTGCAAAAAATACAAAGGAAAATGGAATTAGTTGAATAATGTGCTGATATTTTGTTGTTGAACCATTTTTTTTCTTTACATGGAGTATTTCACCTTCTCTTCATTCCACTGTACATTGTATCAACTTATGATTGTGAAGTATTGACGTAGGTGTCTAGTATCCACTCTGGCAGCTTAGCTAAGTTGTTTAGCTACTTTTTTGATCTTGTTAGTTTTCTTCGCAAGTCTACACACCCAAGAATATTCATATCATGACTTTGTGCAGGTCAAGCCATGATTGTGAGTGTTTTATCAGGATATTGATTCACCACATTCTTTATATACTTGAGATCTTTGTCTTGATGGATAATGAATCAACAAGTTCTGTTCCTGAAGGAATGGCATGATGAACTATAATTTCCTTGAACATATCAAAATTTGAGGTGCCATAAGTTTTATGTAGATACCATGTTTGTTGGCTGAAATGCAGCCTAAAACTTGTAACTGTCCTCTTCCATGATCCTCTGTAGATGTTGCACACAGAACATAATACCATTTTTCTATTCCTTATGAGAAAAGCTGTCTTTGATTGTACTCTAACAATTTTAACTTTAATTTAGCTGTAAAGAACATAGTTTTTCAACTTTTCTTATTACACTAATTGTAGTCCAATAATATTCAGTTTTCACATTGTGATTGGCTCTCATTGAATTATTCAAACAGTGCCATACCAGCACAATGCCTATAAAAATTGAGGGAGTCATATTATTCTCTGTAATAAGTTGGCAACTACAGTTATGGCTCGAGGACAGAAGTATCATGAGAAATATGTAGAAGTCAAAGTTTTGGATGGTGAAGACTACCACAAGCAAAAGACTGAGACAGTATTTCATGTTTTGGTAAGAATTGTATGAAAAATCTAAAGAGGATACGATGAAGTAATAATGCTGATAGTGGAGCAGTTGAGGCACCCTTTCCATGTCTCTCAGTTTTACAGTTACATGTGTATCAAAATGATGGGAAAGGTGATTACAAGTGATTAAGGAGAGGGGTAGTCAGTAGACTGGATGCCTCCACTGTGCAGCATTGATCCTGTTCAGCCCTCAAAAAATACATCTGTATGTCTGTCATTGTTAACAAACACAAATTATTTTTGACACAACAGTGAGAAATAATATTCTACATAGATCCACCATTTCTTTTAACACTGATAATTTTTGACTGAGATATAGAGCAAATACATTGTGATGAATTGGTTCCCTTGTTAACAGATTGGGACTTTTTTTATTTTTGTGATTTTGACTCTTGACAAGAAATTGATAACTTCTTAGTTAGGTCATAGTCCAAATATGAACCAACTTTCATCCAAATCCGTTCAGCCATTTTGGAGAAATCTTGTGGACAAACAGACATACACTCAGAGGTGATTGTATAACTTCTATATTCAAATTGCATACCTGTGTTTCCTGCTGAGACAGCAGTGAGTCTTCAGGTATAAATGGGTTTGTTTCCCCTCAGTAGACACAGCACATAGCCTGATGTGGCTTTGTTATAAGAAAAAACACACATGCATATCTTTATAAAAACTATTTAACATGCTGAGATTAACTGTATTATTAGAAATGACTCCTGGCAGATTACATTTGAACATTAGAATTGTTCTTGTAAAGTATTGCTACATTAAGTCAATAACAATGTGAAATCAGTGAATGAACCATGCAGGAAGCTTATAAATGAAATTGAACACAGAGGATATGTTCTTAATATAACTTGGAACATATTTATAATTCCAATCCACATTACACAGACTGTCAAGGCCTTACTGAAACATGTTTTCACAAATCGACCAATCAACAGACCTATCCATGAACAGTTCTTCACCATCACAGTCTCCCTGTCTCATGCTATAGCATTACATTGATTTTCTTTATTGTAATGCACCTGCTATTTTAAAAAAACCTGAAATCATACAACACTAAGTAATGTACTGTTGGAATTCACACACTAACATTCACCCATGTCATGTTCTCTTGTGGACAGAACCAGTACTGGGCATGAATAAGGGTCACTCACACACTAACATTCACCCATGTCATGTTCTCTTGTGGATAGAACCAGTACTGGGCATGAATAAGGGTCACTCACACACTAACATTCACCCATGTCATGTTCTCTTGTGGATAGAACCAGTACTGGGCATGAATAAGGGTCACTCACACACTAACATTCACCCATGTCATGTTCTCTTGTGGACAGAACCAGTACTGGGCATGAATAAGGGTCACTCACACACTAACATTCACCCATGTCATGTTCTCTTGTGGACAGAACCAGTACTGGGCATGAATAAGGGTCACTCACACACTAACATTCACCCATGTCATGTTCTCTTGTGGATAGAACCAGTACTGGGCACGAATAAGGGTCACTCACACACTAACATTCACCCATGTCATGTTCTCTTGTGGATAGAACCAGTACTGGGCATGAATAAGGGTCACTCACACACTAACATTCACCCATGTCATGTTCTCTTGTGGATAGAACCAGTACTGGGCATGAATAAGGGTCACTCACACACTAACATTCACCCATGTCATGTTCTCTTGTGGATAGAACCAGTACTGGGCATGAATAAGGGTCACTCACACACTAGCATTCACCCATGTCATGTTCTCTTGTGGATAGAACCAGTACTGGGCATGAATAAGGGTCACATTGAATATTGTTATCAAGGTGATTTCGACGTTAGGCACAAAGGTGCATAATTAGTTATCTACACTGTACCTACTACAAATATTAAAACCTGATGTTTAGTGCTATAACCCTGCAGATTTATCACTGAGCCACTGGGAAGGAACATGGTGAGTTTTTATGAATTTTACAGTCTGTGGTGATACATATTTTTGCTGTTGAAGTTGTCATTCTCATTAGTTCATTGATCAATTATTATAACTATCTGATGATTATTTTAATAATTATACATGTTAGAGAAGTAGAATAAGTGACTTGAAGAATCTGTGACGTTACTTCATTTAAAGCATTTTATTTACATCAAATTTTATAAGAGGTTTGTAAATGTTTAGACTTCTTATATTTATTGTTTTATCAAGTATATGTTTTTCCTTTCAGTTTTGCTGTTAGTTGTGAAGTGTCTGAGAGTGGACTAGAAATCAGTTGCAACTGTAAACCTGGGTACGCTGGTCCTCGCTGTGGAAGGTAAGTTTTCAAGTGTTCAATTCAGAAAGTTGTTGTAAAAGTCATTCAGCTTTATTTGTAATGAGGAAGTTAGGTTAAAGGTTGTCATTCTGGTTACATCACTTACTTGTTGCTCAGCTTTCAGACACATTAGATGTTTAGAAGTGCCTGCTGCAATGATTTTGTATTTCTTTATCCAGCTGTTCAGATTTATATAATACAGTGACCAGTTCTGTGTCTTCTTCCAATTGTTCAGGTCAAAAGGACAAACTGTTTATATCCAGCCATTCATGTATCTGTGTCAAAAGAATCGACCCATATGACTGACTCTGAATCTATTTGGATTTATATGTCACAATGGATCTATGTTACATCTTCAACTTTACACATGTTAATCTGTGTGTTTCACTTTGAATCTGTTTGGATTTACATGTCACAATGGATTCACTCTGTCTCTTCAACTTTACATGTGTTAATCTATATGTCTTACTCTGAATCTGTTTGGATTTACATATAACAATGGATTCACTCTATCTCTTCAACTTTACACATGTTGATGTATGTCGCCCTCTGAATATGTTTGGATTTACATATAACAATGGATTCGCTCTATCTCTTCAACTTTACACATGTTGATGTAAGTGTCTCACTCTGAATCTGTTTGGATTTATGTATAACAATGGATTCACTCTGTCTCTTCAACTTTACATGAGTTGGTTGTAACTTTATATGTATCTATCTTTAGCTGCTCAGCTGGATACTTTGGTCAACCACAGGTGTTAGGGAGCTACTGTCAGCCTTGTAACTGCAGTGGAAATTCAAACAGTTGTGATTCTATTACTGGTGAATGTCAGTCATGCCTCAACAACACCTTTGGGACTGCTTGTGAACTTTGTGCTTCAGGATACTATGGAGATGCTGTATTGAAGAAGAACTGTAAACGTGAGTTTATCTTGATTTTTTGTCACACAGACAGACATGAAGTTTTTACATTTATATAAATTTTGTAACTGAATATTGCTTGTATATATTCTTAAGTTATGCCTTGTCAAACTCCCATTTGATAGGAAATGAGTTTTTCTCAAAATTATTTTACTACTCTTATATAATTGTACACTGACATAAGCAGATCAGAGATCTGATTACACCCTTACATTGTATCAGTGTTTGCAAAAAAAAAAAAATATTTGGATAATAGTGAAACAAATACAAGAAAAATGCACTATTTTTGTTAGGATTAACAATATATTTTTTCAAGAGGGTGATCCCTCTTATGTGTTTACTACTCATTTCATTATTCCTGTGAAAGAAAAACCTATGTTTCCGTTAAAAGAGTATTGAATGTAGTAATGCTTCTGTGGATATATATATGCCATATGTATACATATATATTTTTAATACTGAATGATCTTATAGTAAAATATGATATACCTAATTTATGACCTTTATCCAACTGGTCTGAGGTTGAACTGTATTTTCTAAATTAAGAATTTTTAGACCTGGGTGGCTCGCCCAGTTGGCAGCTACACAGATAAACATGATGGTTTAATTGTGGGTTTGAGGAGTTTTCAGTTTGCACAACTGCACAGTGTGTTTTTAAGAGACATTGTTGCATAATAGAATAATGGTGTGCTAAGCATGTTGTTTGTATGACCTTTTTTTGGATGTTCTAAAATTATGATTGATGGACTACTGGGGTCAAAACTCATTGAAGTATTGTTGAACAGTGAAAAATCTTCATCTAAAGCCCATGGAACATCAATAGGGCAAGGTACCTTTAATATCTTAACTAACCACACAGTGTAAAGTATTGTGATTTCTGAGAAATGTAATCTTCTAATATTGACCTCTGTCTGATCAAATATGCATCTTGTAGAAATAGATGCAAACATTCAGTCTTTGTGCAATGTTGCTACAGATACAGCTGTTTCAAACAAGATAATCCTATCTTTTAACAATTTTCATTTCAGGGTCTTCAGGTTCCAAGGGTTTTAGCTAATAAATAGTTGTTCTGAAATATAGTTTTAATTCCAGCTCTGTTTTGCATTTGATGGAAGAAAAATTTTATGATAAAATCCTATAATTTTTAGAGTTGTTTATATATATGAGCATAGTTTAATATACATATAATGTGACTGCCACTGATCTTATTTTCAACAGAATGTGAGTGTAACAAGTGTGGAACTGACAGGTGTGACCACAGAATAGGTTCCTGCCATTGTAAACCTAATGTAGTAGGAACAGCATGCGATGAGTGTGATGTAAGTCATGGACTCTGGATGTACTACTATTTTTTAATTACTGTTTTATGAAATATTTTCACTTCTCAGAACTTGCTTGAGTGTCTTCTTTAATAACTTTCTCCTAGTACTTTACTTTGCTTTTAAAATTATGAGGTAATGTTTTGTGAATGTTTTAGTGCAACAAATAACTTACATATTTGTAGGCTTCATTAAGAATCTGTGAGGCCCATAGCATTTCTAGAAGGTGGGGCCCTTACCTGTGAGAAAGTATGTTCTTTACCATTATTTTAAGTTTTGAAACTTTATTAAGACTGGCACAGTTTTATTCAGTTTACCCATTTCTAAAGCTGAGAAGAGAAACACATTTCCTCTGGAGTGATTAAAAATATATATATTTACTTTCCTTTTCACTCTCTGAGCTCTATGGGCTTCACTTATTTTTTTACCAGAGTTACAAAATGGGGAAGAAAAATGCACCCTCTCTTGATTGATTAAAAAAAAAGTTAACTTTGGAGCATAAAGGAGTCCTCTGGACTGGAGTGCTCCAAAGCCCTGGTGGATACGACACAAACGAATTTCTGTGGCATTCTGTTTTTTTTTAACATTTGTATTAGAATAAATTAAAATATTTCTTATGGGTGCAAGGCCCCAGTAAGTGCAGGACCCATAACATTTACTACTTGTGCTAACAGGCTAATCCAGCAGTAGGCTTAACTGCTTAATGCTGCTGTTCATAAAGTTCCTCTAATACAAACAAAGAGTTCTTCATCTATCAACAGGAAGTAGAATGTTTGTCATTGTTGTTTGTAAGATATAGTATAATTATTCATGCTTTAGGTTGGCTTCTGGGGTTTTAAATCTTGTGTTGGGTGCCAAGGGTGTAACTGTGGACCAGCTTCAGAAGACAATAAGTGTGATGTAGAGACGGGCCAGTGCAAATGTAAACCAGGAGCATGGGGTCTGACCTGTGACAGCTGTAAACCTGGATATTGGCAGTATTCTCCAGAAGGATGTGTTTGTATGTTTTTATCCAGTTCCATGCTTTACTTTTTAAACCTTCATGTAAATATGTATATAGTAGGTACTTTCAGGATAAACTTGATATCTCTTCAATAATGAAAGATTCAAGGACCTAGTGTGTAGACGTACAGATGTAATGATTTTTTGTAGGTGAAATAAGACAGAGATCTACAGTAACTAGAGATTCAAAGACTTAATGTGTTGAAGGACAAATGTAGTGATTTGTTGCAGGTTAAATAAGACAGATCTATGATAACACTTATAAAAAAAATTAAATTAGTAAAAATTATTTTCTTAGTATGAAATTGACTAATTGACAAGCTTCACCTATTACTGTGTGCCAGTGTTAAACTTCTCCAAGCAGTCAATTTCTATGAATAATAGTATTGATTATTCTTGATATTTCCCAGCATGCAACTGTGTAGAAAAGTACTCTTTACCTGGAGCAGTGTGTGACCCTGTGTCAGGAGAATGCCAGTGTCTTCCTGGTGTTTTGAATACAAATTGTCAAGGTTGTCCATATCGTTGGACTTTTATTGAAAACCAGGGATGCCAAGGTATGTCAGATGCAATTTCCTGTTCACATTTCTCAACACATACTTAGAAAGAGAACATTAGAAAGTGAAAAAATAAACAAAGAATTTATTAGAGATTTAATATCTCTATCATTATTTTGAATGTTACTCAAAAATGTATTTCTTCCATTGTAGAATATCAGAAAATTAAAAACCAGTTTTGCAAAACTGCTTCAGTAGATTTTCTGTTTTGAAGGGCCTGTGATGGGCAGGTGGCTTGGGTATTTGACTCATAGTCTGAGAGTCATGGATTAAAATCCTTGTCCCACCAGATGTGCTCACCATGGGAGAGCGTTATAATGTTGCAGTCAATCTCACTATTCATTGGTAAAAGAGTAGCCCAATTGTTGGTGGTTGATAGTGATGACTAACTGCCTTCACTTTAGTCTTTCACTACTAAATTAGTAATAGCTATTACAGAGAGCCCTTGTGTAACTCTGCATGATATTCAAAACAAACAAATCAAACTCTTTTGAAAATCTATTTTATTTTAGTTTTAAAGATCCAGTCTTGAGATGGGTAGCCTAGAAATGCCCTCATCAAGTGCTTTGTGCAGTAGCACGTGTTCCTATTAGAGTGTTCAAAGAGAACTTAAATGTTACTGGTAATGTAAGTCTCATCAAGAGAACCATTCCCCATTATGGTGCATTCCTGGTAGTGTTAAAAAATTAAATGTTACCAATGAAACAAGTCTCATCAAGAGAACCATTCCCCATTATGGTGCATTCCTGGTAGTGTTAAAAAATTAAATGTTACCAATGAAACAAGTCTCATCAAGAGAGAACCATGAAACAAGTCCCCCATTATGGTGCATTCCTGGTAGTGTTAAAAATTAAATGTTACCAATGAAACAAGTCTCATCGAGAGAACCATTCCCCATTATGGTGCATTCCTGGTAGTGTTAAAAATTAAATGTTACCAATGAAACAAGTCTCATCGAGAGAACCATTCCCATTATGGTGCATTCCTGGTAGTGTTAAAAAATTAAATGTTACCAATGAAACAAGTCTCATCGAGAGAACCATTCCCCATTATGGTGCATTCCTGGTAGTGTTAAAAAATTAAATGTTACCAATGAAACAAGTCTCATCGAGAGAACCATTCCCCATTATGGTGCATTCCTGGTAGTGTTAAAAAATTAAATGTTACCAATGAAACAAGTCTCATCGAGAGAACCATTCTTCTTTTACCAGTGGCATGCATTCGTGGTATGGTGTTAAAACCTAAATAACTCTTCAGTGGGTGTTGTTGTTTATTACAATGCATATGTCTTAAAGCCACATAGAGTTTAAAAGATCTTATAAAAGTTTGCTATTTGAGAAAATATATGATTTACCTTTGCAGAATGTGGTCCATGTGTTCATTCTCTGCTTGACGAGACTGATTACCTACAAAGTCTGATTGATCCAATAAGAGGTGAAATGACTGACATATCAGCTAGCTATTTTGCATATCGTCGGTTACACAATGTGAACAAAACTGTTGATGCTCTTAGGGTAAGTTTAAGTTATATCACAATATGTCACTTTGATGAAAAATAAAAAGTTTGCATTTATGAAGAAATTAACTTTGAATTTCCCATTTTGTAGGCATGACTTAGTGGTTAGTAAACTGCTTGACTCACAATCTGAAGATCATAGGTTTGAATTCCTCTCATTGCTTGCTCTTTCAGCCATGGGGGTATCATAATGATATACTTTATCCAATTAGTTGTTGATAAAAGCAGCCCTAGAGTTGGCATTGGATGGTGTTCACTTGCTGCCCTTCCTTCAGGCTATCACTGCTAAATTAGGGATGGCTGGTGCAGATAACAAACTAAAGCATTTTGTAATTCAAAATTTAGCCTTTTGCTTTTACTGTTTTTATGCATTGGTTACAAAGCATACCATTTAAAGAAGATTCACAACTTGCAAGCTAAGAAAATATCAGTTGATATTATGATGAGAGCTCAAATCTTATGCATTGTTCATTACACACACATCTCTAAAATGGTACAGAGAATTTCTGTCATGGTAGTTTGTACAGCAGAAATTTTCTTCACTTGTTTTGAGAAGATTAAGAACCAGTGTATTTTGAATCATCCAGTGTATTTTGAATCAACCAGTGTATTTTGAATCATCCAGTGTATTTTGAATCATCCAGTGTATTTTGAATCAACCAGTGTATTTTGAATCAACCAGTGTATTTTGAATCATCCAGTGTATTTTGAATCATCCAGTGTATTTTGAATCATCCAGTGTATTTTGAATCAACCAGTGTATTTTGAATCAACCAGTGTATTTTGAATCATCCAGTGTATTTTGAATCATCCTAGACAAATTAATTTTTGTGAAATAAAACAAGAGAAATGTTTTCCAGTTTATTTCTCTTTTGACTTTCTGCTGTTTCATAATTTTACTATTTTCCAGCTTAGTGGAATTTATTTGGTGATGCTTTGATAAGGCAAGAGAGTCGTGTTAGTTAAATATTTTAAAGCTGTAAGAAATAAATTTTAACCACATGATATTTTCAGATACACATGTATAAATTTATAAACGTTTTAAACCCATATTGGTATAATAAAATTACCATGATTTTATTGTTACCATGTAATTATTATAGTACTATTTACCTTATGTTTAAGAAGTTTAATTTCTTTGTTTCCAAGATAAAACCTCATTTTTAATAAATAATGTTAAGAACCATCATACTTGTGAATATTGTAGACATTCATCTCAAAACAAAGCAAAAAACATGCTATTTATTTATATATTTAAAAAAGAGTGTTAACTTTTCTCAGTTCTCACGAAAACAGTTTCATTAAACAGATATTTTTGAAATGTTCCTTGTAATTAACTGATGAGCACCAAGACAAAAACTTAAACGAACTTTTGTTCAAAAGTATCTGTGTAAATATGCTTGAAACTGTTGTGCCTCTAAAGATACAAAAACTATACTTTGTTTTCCTTCTACATTAATGTATGTTTAGTTCTTATCTAAAGATACAAAAACTATACTTTATTTTCCTTCTACATTAATGTATGTTTAGTTCTTATCTAAAGATACAAAAACTATACTTTATTTTCCTTCTACATTAATATATGTTTAGTTCTTATCCAAAGATACAAAAACTATATTTTGTTTTCCTTCTACATTAATATATGTTTAGTTCTTATCTAAAGATACAAAACCTATATTTTGTTTTCCTTCTACATTAATGTATGTTTAGTTCTTATCTAAAGATACAAAAACTATACTTTGTTTTCCTTCTACATTAATGTATGTTTAGTTCTTATCTAAAGATACAAAAACTATACTTTGTTTTCCTTCTACATTAATGTATGTTTAGTTCTTATCTAAAGATACAAAAACTATACTTTGTTTTCCTTCTACATTAATGTATGTTTAGTTCTTATCTAAAGATACAAAAACTATACTTTGTTTTCCTTCTACATTAATGTATGTTTAGTTCTTATCTAAAGATACAAAACTATATTTTGTTTTCCTTCTACATTAATGTATGTTTAGTTCTTATCTAAAGATACAAAACTATATTTTGTTTTCCTTTTACATTAATGTATGTTTAGTTCTTATCTAAAGATACAAAAACTATATTTTGTTTTCCTTCTACATTAATATATGTTTAGTTCTTATCTAAAGATACAAAAACTATATTTTGTTTTCCTTCTACATTAATATATGTTTAGTTCTTATCTAAAGATACAAAAAGTATATTTTGTTTTCCTTCTACATTAATGTATGTTTAGTTCTTATCTAAAGATACAAAAGTATATTTTGTTTTCCTTCTACATTAATGTATGTTTAGTTCTTATCTAAAGATACAAAACGATATTTTGTTTTCCTTCTACATTAATGTATGTTTAGTTCTTATCTAAAGATAACCTTCTACTATCTTATCTTTATATTTTGTTTTCCTTCTATTTTTGTTTAGTTCACAGTTGTTTTATCATAAAGTCTGAAATGTTAAACATGTCATTCAAGTATTTATTGAAGAAATAGTGTCCCATCTTATACTAGTTCTTATAATATTGCAGCCAGAGGTGAATGCTCTCATCTTTGACCCAACAACAGTGGACTTGAGTCCGTTACACTACAGTGTAATGTCTGTTGAGGAACCAAGTATTTAGGTTTCTATGAATAAGCTACAATGTTCACCAAATAATTTATACATTCATAACACTATTATTCTCACAGAAACAAACAAACAACCACCAGAAAATAAATATCATACTCAGTGTTTTACTCATTTCATTATTTGTTACTTAGTTATACTTGTTTCTCTAAATTCTAGTTCACCAAATCTCAATTTTAATTTTGTTAATTAAATTAATAAACAACTTAACACATTCATTATTCTTTGACACAAGAAACAAACAAACAACCACCAGAAAATAAATATCATACTCAGTGTTTTACTCATTTCATTATTTGTTACTTAGTTATACTTGTTTCTCTAAATTCTAGTTCTCAAAAAAACATAACTCTCAATTTTAATTTTGTTAATTAAATTAATAAACAACTTAAGATAAACAAACATTCATATACTTGGTTTGACTTGAGTGTTCTAAGATACTTACAAGAATTACTTTTATATTTATTTAATATTTTGTATTATCTCCAGGTGCTTTGATTAAATATACCATATTAATTATTTATTGCATTTCATTATAATTATTATTTTACAATATGTTTTAAGCTGTAGTTATATATCAAATTTTAAATTTCAGGTACAATTGTAAGTTATTTTTTATCACAACCTTATAAGTATTTTAATTTATGAAGTGTTTAACTCTCTTAACATGAGTTCAGTTAATTTCTACTCTTTTAAAGTCTCCATAGATTTAATACTTCTCTAGCATATATATATATATATATTTAACTTGTTACCATGTCTTAAGGCTCATCTTTAACCAATACATTAAAATGTTGTTCAGCTTTTATTTTAAATTCATGTGTACAGAAGTGTAATTTTATATGCAAATAAGCAAGCCAATAGAAAGCTACAGTGGAATCACATGTATTAGAAATGTATTTACTGTTTTTGGCTTTTTGTAGGTGACATCATATCTCTGACAAATTGACTACTTTTGGATGTAACAACCCTTTCTGGTACAAAATATTCAATCACTCAAACTGTAAAGATCTGTTTAAATCGAGGATCAAAAATTCCTAAGATCAAGATATCACTTTTACTTAATAGCTCTGGAAAACAAAGGAATATGATCATCTTGGGATGCCAAGACCTCTGAGAAAGAGCCCTACAACAAGTCACACTCAATATGTGATATACAAAGTTCAGCATCTTGTAACAGTTAAGAATACACAAGCACAAAAGTCACTGATAATAGCTGTTCACATCCCAAAGAAACAGTACATAATATCACCAAGAAGACTTTTCCATAGAACAGTGACACAATTCAGGCATACACAATTTCTTTCCATGGCATAGTTGTTCAACTGTCACATACTTTCAACAGTTGGAGAATGAATTGAGTATTCATGCTATGCTATACAAAAACATACAGGCTCCAAAATTATTTTACAATAATGTACTCAATTTCTGTATAACCTGATTGCAAAACTTAACATTTATAATTCAAATAACTTTTTTTGTCAGTTATTAATTTTCCAGTATTTTTGGATCTACTTAATTATCTCATTGTTAGATTTATGTGTTAGGTTTTTGAATGCTGTTTAGCTTCTACTTTAGTTCAGAATTTTCATATAATGCTAAGTTATTTTACTGTATTTCTGAGATCTTCAGATTATCTCATTGTTTGAGTCACATTTAACCTCTACATTAAATTATTTTATCCATTTTGTTGATTCCATTTATTACTTCATTGTTTAGTTCACATTCTACCCTTTCCTATAAAGTGTTGTTTTATCTCTATTGGTTCATTGTTTATAAAGTGTTGTTTTATCCATATTTTGGATCTTGTTTATTGGTTCACATAAAGTGTTGTTTTTTTTGGACAGGCTGACAAAGGAACTGGAGAAGCTAAAGAGGTAATGCGTATGAATGCAGACAAGACAAGACAAGAAGCTCTCGAAGTAGAAAAACTCATTCAAGATGCTGTTAAGAAAGCAAGAGGTCAGTTTATGAATGATGTAATCTTTTCACAGCATTGGTTTTAAAATCTGTAGAAGATAAAATTAAGACAGAATGATAGAACCTATGAAATATCAGTTAAGAAATCAGTGATAGGGGTTTGAGCAAAATTGAGTTAATTAGTTCAACTTCTGTAATCATGTTCTTTTGATTGTTATGTTTAAGTCTATACATCTAGAGAAAGGCTTCTGTAATTATTAAATCTATAAAACAGTGCTGAGAGTACCTGTTCAGGAAGCAAATACTATAAAAAGGACAACATTAGATAATGCTATCCTTCCTACTTTCTTTGTTATCATATTCTGAATTACCTCATCAGGTGATAATTGCATACTCTGATTTGGGGAAAATCATTGTTGATTGATTTAACTGATTAGGTGTGTGTATCTTTAAATGTAAAGCCAAAAGTCTGTAAAAAAGAGAAAATGTTGCCTAATGTTTTTCTTATCTCTCTTCTGTTCTAAAAATCTAAAAAGAAATGATACACCATAAGACTCTTTCCAATTACCATACCAGAAATCATCTTGAGTCATCCAACTGTGTGCAAGTAGGAATAACACAGGCACACATACTCCAGTATAATAGTAATTGTATACTAAAGTAAACTTAATTTAACAAATTTATTGGTTGAAATTTTATATTTTTAGCACATGATATTAGATTGTGTGGTTTTTTTTTAGAAGATGTCACTTTTTAAAGATTTATATAAAAATGTTTTATATCTTTTTGTCATATATATGACACACAACTTGTTAGATATTATCTCATGTGTTTAATAAATACTGTTTTTAAACCACCATTTGTTTTATGACAATTATTCTACTTCATGGTACTCTCTTTTAATTTTTGAAAACATTTCTCCTACTACTACTCATGGTTACTGTGAAATACTTTATTGTTTTTAAGTCTTGGCTGTTGTAAGCAATTCATTGTAGTTTTAAGATATAGTTAGTAAGATCATTGTGCGATACAAATTATTTTTGTACACATATGCTAATGGCTATTTCTAAGTAACATCTTAAAATAAACGAGGCATATTTTTTTATTAATATTTTTTATGTCTTCCTGACACAAGCATTGTTATTACTCCAGATACTGTTGGTGAATTAACAGCATTAGCTGAAGGACTGTTAGATACAGCAGGGCCTAACCTTGATAAATTAATTGCAAGGGCTGAGAGAATTCTACAAGAGATCAGAGATCGAGATTTTACATCACGAAAAAATGATACTGAAGATGAATTGGAACTAGCCAAGGAATGTAGGTTTCTTTGAATTTTGAAATTTTTATGTAGCAGCATGAATCCTAACATTTTTATATAGTGACATTTTTCCTAAGATATAAAAAAGGTGCTGAAATAAGAAAATCAGTCTTAAGGTTTCTTGTTTTATACATCATTTTAGGTTGAGATATGATAAATGTGTATTTATAGCATATTTTCAGTTTATTAACAATTAAACATAGGTAGAAAAAATTTCCTTGTAAACATTTTTATATACAGTGTTGGAACATGTCAAGAACTTCCAAAAACCTGCTACTCTGAATAAGGAGCGAGCTGGAGAATTGGATGAGCAACTGAACAAGTTGAATGAGCTACTAGAAGAGTTGAGAAACCATAGTCGTGATGCTCAAGATGTTGCTCAAGAGACCCGAGAGTTAAATGATGCGATCAGGCAGGCTAACGTGACCGTATGTTTGTAGATCATTGTTTTATTGTTTTTATGTAATTTAAAGAAATGGTCATGTCAGTGTGACTATCTTCTATTGATTGAGTGAATGAGGGTATTGAACGCTTGAGAACTATCGACTTTCCTACTTTAGGATGGCTGAGGGAATAGAGCACACCATTCTGCTTGTTAAGTTCAGTTGAGCTCCATATTGTTAGGTGAATTAAGAAGATTATTATTAAAATTAATTTATGTTGAGTTTTTACTGTTGATTTCCATGTTGTTGTGAAGAATGTGAAGGAATTAATAAGATCATTCTAACTGTTGATTATCATGTTGTTGTGAAGAATTTGAAGGAATTAATAAGATCATTCTAACTGTTGATTATCATGTTGTTGTGAAGAATTTGAAGGAATTAATAAGACCATTCTAACTGTTGGTTTCCATGTTGTTGTGAAGAATTTGAAGGAATTAGTAAGATCATTCTCACTGTTGATTTCCATGTTGTTGTGAAGAATTTGAAGGAATTAATAAGATCGTTTTAACTGCTGATTATCATGTTGTTGTGAAGAATTTGAAGGAATTAATAAGATCATTTTAACTGTTGATTATCATGTTGTTGTGAAGAATTTGAAGGAATTAATAAAATCATTCTAACTGTTGATTATCATGTTGTGAAGAATTTGAAGGAATTAATAAGATCATTTTAACTGTTGATTATCATGTTGTTGTGAAGAATTTGAAGGAATTAATAAGATCATTTTAACTGTTGATTATCATGTTGTTGTGAAGAATTTGAAGGAATTAATAAGACCATTCTAACTGTTGATTATCATGTTGTTGTGAAGAATTTGAAGGAATTAATAAGACCATTCTAACTGTTGATTTCCATGTTGTTGTGAAGAATTTGAAGGAATTAGTAAGATCATTTTAACTGTTGATTATCATGTTGTTGTGAAGAATTTGAAGGAATTAATAAGGTTATTCTAACTGTTGATTTCCATGTTGTTGTGAAGAATTTGAAGGAATTAATAAGATCATTTTAACTGTTGATTATCATGTTGTTGTGAAGAATTTGAAGGAATTAATAAGATCATTCTAACTGTTGATTATCATGTTGTTGTGAAGAATTTGAAGGAATTAATAAGACCATTCTAACTGTTGATTTCCATGTTGTTGTGAAGAATTTGAAGGAATTAATAAGACCATTCTAACTGTTGATTTCCATGTTGTTGTGAAGAATTTGAAGGAATTAATAAGATCATTCTAACTGTTGATTATCATGTTGTTGTGAAGAATTTGAAGGAATTAATAAGACCATTCTAACTGTTGATTTCCATGTTGTTGTGAAGAATTTGAAGGAATTAGTAAGATCATTCTCACTGTTGATTTCCATGTTGTTGTGAAGAATTTGAAGGAATTAATAAGATCATTCTAACTGTTGATTATCATGTTGTTGTGAAGAATTTGAAGGAATTAGTAAGATCATTCTAACTGTTGATTATCATGTTGTTGTGAAGAATTTGAAGGAATTAATAAGATCATTCTAACTGTTTATTTCCTTGTTGTTGTGAAGTTATTAAGTATTCTATTGTAACAGTTGATTTCCATGTGGTAAAGTAAACGTTTGCATATGGATGGCAGGACTGAATGATAATAGCTTGTGAGTAGAGATAAATACTTATTGGAAATACATATTAATTTAGTATATGAAAATTTTAACTTTTTTATTAATTTTTATATTGAATTAATGTTTAAATGGTAAACATTATGTTGTGTGGAGTGTATTCAAATAACAAAGAAAATTATGGATGTAGTCAATTTGTTACAAGGATGTAATTCCCTCAATATAATGGATCCAAACTGGAGGTTGTAGTGATGTGGAAATAGCAATTCTTTCAATTCTGACCATAATAGATCAGCTAAAACAGGTGAAACAGGATTTCTCATACTTACTGTTGACATAGTATTGAGAAATCTTCCTGACATAGAAAATTTGTACAATGGAAAAGGTCTCTGATGTTAGAAATGTTATCAATGTGACTGTTGTGCTTTATTTGTTTTACAGTTAAAATAATGAATCATTCAAACATTATGGTGACTTATGTTGATTCTTATGTATCAGAATGAGAAGGACCAATGTACTGATGAGTTCAGTCTGTTGTAGACTTGTTCCTGGTGTATTGATTCTTTTTATTTTAATACACTCATATTTTAAAAAGTACAATTTATTTATTGAAATAATTTGTAAGGTTTTTATTTTTCGAAATTCTGAAAGATTACTGTGCATTCTAAATCCTGATCAAATTAATGTATCTCCTCATAATTACCACTTAAGAACAGGTAAGACAACAACATCAGGACTTGGGTGGAAGATGGCCCAAAAAGTCTGTGCACCTTTTGTGTTTACCTAAAACTGGAAACTTAGTATTGGAAACAAAAATCTTAAAAATAACATGTGGCAATTAAAAGATATAATATTAACTGAGTTTTTATCTCCAAATTTCATATACTGGGGGTGAAGTTTCAAATTCTCTTTTTAGAACCATCATTAAATACTAACCGATGTGTGATCTTGCTGTGATTTCATCCTTACCTGTAAAATAACACTATATTATCTGTTGTCAAAACAGTAATTGGATACACTGCTCATGTAAGGAGACACAAGAACTGAGAAATGTTAACAGTACCTTTTTCCAACAATATTGTACATGAATTGTTATCAGAAAGATGAGTTTCAAGCTTTTAAAGTAAATTGTAAATATGTAGGTAAGATCCCAAGTGAGTTAAATTAATTTTTTATCAGTAATTAATGCACATTTTGAATCTAAATTAAAAGATTTGGCAATGTTCTGTTGCAATTTAATAAAAGCGTGAATAATAATATTATGAAATAAAAAATAAAAACAGCATTTACCTCTGACCAGGCAGCTGTGATCACTCATGATGCAAGAGAAGTTGGCCCGGCATGGCCAAGCGTGTTAAGGTGTGCGACTCGTAATCTGAGGGTTGTGGGTTTGCATCCTCGTCGCGCCAAACATGCTCGCTCTTTCAGCCATGGGGGCATTATAATGTGATGGTCAATCCCACTATTCATTGGTAAAAGAGTAGCCCAAGAGTTGGTGGTGGGTGGTGATGACTAGCTGCCTTCTCTCTAGTCTTACATTACTAAATTCGGGATGGCTAGCACAAATAGCCCTCGAGTAGCTTTGTGCGAAATTAAAAAAACAGACAAACAAGCAAGAGAAGTTAGAAGGTAGCTACCATTACTTGATACATTTTATAATTATTGTATTTTTTGTTACTTAAAAAGTGTTTTGATATTAGATGATTCAGTGACAGAAGAAGGACTGACAGTTAAAGAGAGAAAGGAATATATTTTATGTTTTTGAATGTGGGAGAAAGTGTAGTGGATGTGGGAAGCCTACAAAAAGATCTTGCTTACTGCATTGTTGTTAATAACTAAAGTTTTTTCTGATGAATCAATCAATGAGTCATAGTGCTCAATACAGTTTTATTACACACACAAATGTTTTATCATAGGGAATAATTGGTTCTATCAACCAATTGGCAGCAGGGACAAACAAGACATTAGATGAAGCTAAAGAATTGCTTGAAGCTGCAAAGAAAGCTTTAGAAGATGCAGAAACTGCTTTTAGTGTGAGTTTCTTAAATTCTATTTACAGTAATATCTATATCTATGAAGTGTGAGTTGGATTTTATATTTAGTATAATAAAAACTTGAAGTCATTTTAATCCCTTATAAAATAAGTGTATGTTAGGCTTCAATATTTTGTACATGTAATTAAATATTGAAATTATTTCAATTAATAAAAATATAAGTGTAACTTGAACTTAACATTTGGTATATGTGGTCTGATATTGAGATGCTTTTAATCAACAAGAGAGTTATTCATTTATTAATGGTGTCAGTGTTGATTAACATGCACATATTATATTCAGTTTCTCTGTGACCATAATTACGAAATAAAAATTTTTAAATTTTCATACCAGAAATTAGATTTGGACTCCTCAAGGTTAGCCAGAGCCATTGATGAACTTAAGGAAAAACTGAACGGACAAGAAGAGGAACTTGATGAAGTACGCCCTCTTGTTGATGAAGCTAAGAAACATGCAAGTGATCTGATGGAACAGGCTGCATTGTTAGACAGGTATGTGTTTAACCTGAACAAACTGATATATGTAACCTAAAAGAATGAAAGATAAATGGTTAAATATTTCGTATCAAGATAAATTGTTGTTAAACCAAGATATCGTCCCAGGTAAAAAAGGTAGATTCAAAACTTAATATAAATTTATATGCAAAAACGGCTCGTTTGGGTTGAGAAAATATTTTACGTAGAAGAGCGAACAACGTTTCGACCTTCTTCGGTCATCGTCAGGTTCACAAAGAAAGAAAGAGGTAACTGACCGGAAGCTGACCACATGTTTGGAAGGGGTTGTGTAACTGAGTGTCGGAATGTAGAGGGCGGTGTTAGATGTTTGAATATATAATTTTATTTATTTTATTATATTAATATAGGTATAAAGGCGTTCCTTTATATTGGTTTATTTTGGGTTTAAGTTGTTGTATAAGTAAGGCTTCTTTAATTTTGCGTTTGTTTGTTTGTTTCTTTATTTAATATTTGAGTGTTTTCTATGGTTATGTTGTGTTTATTTGACTTGCAGTGTTCGAAAACGTGTAAAGGTGACTTTATGTTCTTTGAATCTGGTTTCCATTTTTCTACTTGTTTCTCCAATATAGAAGTCGTGGCAGTTATCACATTGTATTTTGTAAATAATGTTGGTGTGGTGTTTGTCAGTGTAGTTTTTACATAGTATAGACCTCAGTTTTGTGCCTGGTTTTTGAATAAATTTGGTATTAACTGGAATGTCATATTTTGTTACTAATTTTTGCCAAATGTTGGTTATTTGTTTGCTGATGTCAGGAATATATGGTATACAGCAGTATATGGTTTCGTGATTTTTTGATTCGTGAGATATATTTATTTTAGTTGGTTGATTTTGCTTTCTGTCTAGGTGTGTGCGTATAATGTTTTTTACGGTTTGTGGAGGAAACTTATTGATGTTGATGAAGTATTGTTTTATTTTGTCTAATTCATCATTAATTTTATCTGGTGAGCATAGTTTTATGGCTGTGTTTATTTGGTTTCTTAGTATGTTGAGTTTTTGTTTTGTTTCATGTGCTGAGTCCCAAGGAATGTATAGTCCAGTGTGGGTGATTTTTCGGTGGATTTCTGTTTTGAATTGTGTGTCAGTTCTTGTAATTTTGAGGTTCAGAAATGATATTTGATTGCTTTCTTCCTGTTCACATGTGAAGTTAATGTTGGGATGTATAGAGTTAATGTGATTGAAAAAATTAAGTATGTGTTCTGTAGATTTGAATCCCAAGAACCGTGTCATCTACATATCTGTACCAGTATAGTGGTGGATGTAATGCTGTGTTAATTGCTTGTGTTTCAACTTGTGTCATAAAAATATTGGCTAGAACTGGTGATACTGGGTTGCCCATGCTTAGGCCATTTGTTTTCTCAAACCAAACAACACGTTTTTGCATATAAATTTCTCAACAAGTGGGTTTCTCGACATCACTGAAAACTTAATATAATTCCAGGTGCTTACATATTAGAAACATTCATAGTAGTATTCATAACAGTTAATTGTGAAGTTCAAATGATTAGAAACATTCATAGTAGTATTCATAACAGTTAATTGTGAAGTTCAAATGATTAGAAACATTCATAGTAGTGTTCATAACAGTTAATTGTGAAGTTCAAATGATTAGAAACATTCATAGTAGTGTTCATAACAGTTAATTGTGAAGTTCAAATGATTAGAAACATTCATAGTAGTATTCATAACAGTTAATTGTGAAGTTCAAATGATTAGACTGAAGTACAAGATCAAGCATAATACTACCTGAGATTGAGAAATCGTAACGTAAAATAATAATTCCATTTAAAATCAATCTGACTGATATCACTATAGATTTATGTTGACATTTAATATTATTATCCAAAAATGATAAAGATTGAGCTGTAATTTTAGTTACAGTTAGGTTCAGGGGCATAGCCAGAAATGGTCATTGGCTTTTTGTCTTGTTTTTTTTTAGTTTGAGTTCTTGATGCAAGAGCCGCATGTGCGAAGCCATGCTAGGGGGTCCGTGGGGACATGCCCCCCGTGAAATGTTTAAATAAAAACATAAAAGAAAAGCCTGAACTATGCATTCTGAGACCACCTTTTTGGCAAATTTTAGAATGGCACACTGAGATGTTTGTCTTATTTTTTTAATCATAAATAAATATACAGACCTACATATATATATAATGTATAACTTAAAGTTATCAGTAGGGCTGCAATGATTACGGACTTTTGGAACCGGTTAATTTTTGCCTCGTAACCGTAACCGGTTAATCGTGTAATCATCACAGCCCTAGGAATTTGCGCGTGATGGCCGCACTGAACGTTAACAAAAACTCTAAAGGCTTTCAACAATAACAGCAACAACAATAATTCAACCAAACAAAAAGGCAAGCAGTTCGTAAAATCGCGATAGGCAAACATACCAATGTCAAGGTCAAATAATGGAATATTTACACACAAATGTCGATAATTGTATTGTTTTCCCTCGTTTATTTTTCTCGGAAAAGAATCTTAGATTAACTGGTTAGGAAATCCGTAACCGGTTAAGAGCAGTAACCGAACTGTAACCGGTTAATCGTGTAATCGTCACAGCCCTAGTTATCAGGCCCAGGAAAATAGGCCTACAGCTCTGTCGTCAACATATATAATATAGGGTCACTCAGGAGAGTGCAAAATATATGTATAGTGTCTATAATCTGTATTCAAATATCATGGACAGTGTATGTTCAGATTCTATGGATTTCAAGAATTAACTTCACAAATAAACAGTAGGTGGCACTGTGTCGGGCTGGCAGCACCATGGCACTAACCTAATACGATTGGCGACGTCTATAGTGAATCATTCACTATAGATAGTGCCAATGGTACTGTGAATGTGACGTTGACAAAAATAATGTGATGTTGACAAACAAAAGTTGCGATTAACATACATTCACTATGTCAAGCCTGAAAAAGCAAAATACACTACATGGGTTCTTTAAACTCATTCATGAGGCTGAACCTGATCAATCTGCTGCAGCCAATCAGGTTGAATCAGAAATGTCAACTGAATTGTCGGAGTCATCACTGTGGCCTTCTACCAGTGCTGTCACTACCAACTCAGGTCCAGTCTGGGACATTGAAAATTACATTTCTGGTGATGTCAGCATTGGTAAACAGGTAAGTCGACTCCTCGTTATATTAATTTTGTATTAAAAATCATGCAAACACTCTGTATCGTTGGCTTTCACGGTGGAGATGGCTACTCTACAGTCAACATGCAAAGGGTGCTTTCTGCAAGTACTGCTGTCTTTTTGCTCCTGATGGTGCTGGTGTTGGACAACTAGTGAAATTTCCATACACAAACTGGAAGAAAGCTGTTGAAGACTTCAAGGCACATGAATTGAAACAGCACCACCAAGACAGCAAAGAAAAAGCTAACAATTTTTTATGGGTCATAAACACAAGTTCATCTGTACACTTGAAGCTTGATGCAACTTACAAGCAAGAAATTGAACAGAACCGGCAATATTTAATGCCTATTATTGATACTGTATTGCTGTGTGGGAGACATGGTTTAGCTTTGAGGGGAAAATATGATTCTGGTCCAATGTTTGTTGGTGAAACTGATGAGGAGCCCATCAATAATGATGGGAATTTTCAAGCAATTTTGCGCTACAGGGCAAAGGGTGATGTCAAGCTTTCAGCAAGCCTTAAGAGTACAAAGAGGAATGCTACGTATCTGAGTCCTCAAATTCAAAATGAAATCATCAATGCCTGTAATACTCATGTTCTTGATGCTTTGGTCAACAGGGTTAATGCTGCAAAGTGTTTCTCAGTATTAGCTAATGAAACAACAGATATTTCAGACATTGAACAGTTTTTTGCTGTGTGTTAGATATTTGCATGCCAATGACAACTCTGTTGCAATGAGGGAAGATTTTTTGAAATTTATACCTGTTTATGATGTGACAGGTAGAAACTTGGCTGATATTATCATAACCAATCTGACAAAATATGGTATTGACATGGCTTACCTGTGAGGACAAGGATCTGACGGTGCTACCTTTATGAGTGGGAAATTCAATGGTGTCCAGAGACACATAACTGATAAATTCCAACTTGCACCCTATGTACACTGCAGTGCCCATTCCCTAAACTTGGCAATTTCTGATGCTTGTAAAGAAGTTCCTGTGCGAAATTGCATGGGAGTAATTTCTAGCATTGAAAACTTTCTCAATACACCCAAACTAAAACACGTTTGGCTCTTTCGGTGGATAATAAAGCACCTGAATCGAAAAAAAAAAAGTTTGAAAGGTCTCTGCCCCACCCAGTGGGTTGAGAGGCATGACTTAGTCATTGTCTTTCTAGAATTAATCCATGCAGTTGCAGATGCCCTTGAGATCATATCAGGTTGGCAAGACAGAGATTCTGTCATGCAAGCCACTCAATTATTGTGTTCTATAACACAGCCAGAATTCATCATCACTCTACTTACCATTGCTAAATTGTTTTCCTTTAGTTTACCGCTGTGCAACTTATTGCAGCAACAGAACATTGATTTAGGTGCTGTGATGCATCATGCAGAAATAATAGAAGATTTAATCCATTCACTCAGAAATAATACTGTGAATGGATTTAATAACATTTTCTGTGAGGCTCAAACTCTGTGTAGTGAGCTTCAAATTGACATCATAATGCCAAGGCAGGCTAAAAGATGTACCGTGCTAACCCACAAACCACTAGCCCTGAGGAGTACTTTTGTATTGTTGTATTTGTACCATTTGTTGATCACTTTCTTTACAAATTATGTGACCGCCTGTCCAGTCACAAAACTCTCCTTACAAACTTCATGTGTCTACTGCCATCAGGATCTACCACAGAACTGTCAGAACCTACAGCACAACAATGTGACCAAATTAAAGAGTTGGTCAATATATATACAAGGCTGACATTGACAGCACTTCACTAGCTGCAGAAGGTGAACTTAGGGTTTGGTACAAACCACTTGTGAACAACAGACCAAAAAATGTCATAGATGCATATGCAATGTGCAATGCAGAAATGTTCCCAGTCATTTCTAGACTGTTGAAAGTATTTGCCATGCTGCCTGTGTCAACAAGCTCAGTGGAGCATTTGTTTTCAACTCTCAGAAGACTCAAAACTTATTTGAGAAATACCACCACTGAAGATCGATTGAACGGCCTGACCTCATTATACATTCACCGTGATATTAAAGTTGAACCAAACTGTGTTGTAGATGTCCTGACAAGAACGAACAGGCGTTTGAGCCTTTCATAGATATTTGATTGTATTTCTCTAGTTCTGACAAAACTTGCTGTATTAAAAGTGTTCAGTCAGAAATTTGTATTTGACCATTTGTTGTGTGTGAAATTATCTGTCATGCAATCACGGATCTTTATGAAACTTCACAGGTGGCAACTGAACTTGTCTAAAACTTTTGGATCCATGGGGGGGGTGTTTTAACCCCCAAACCCCCCTGGCTATGCCCCTGGTTAGGTTAGTTAACTGTCAAACTGTAAATATGAGTATTACTTCAAATAGTTACGTGCTAAGTTAAAACTTTACTGCTATTTAGGATAGTTAATGGTTAAGATAAACCAGCTAACATTCAGAGTAATCAATAAAATTTTGCTGATGTTCAAAGTGATTAAAAAAATTAGGACCATAAAAGGATTATGAAATGGATAGATTCATTGGTTACAGGATATCAAATGTAAAGTAAACACAAAAGCTAAAATGAACTTCTCACATCTGTGTTAGTCTGCTGGCAGACACCCGTGATAGTGCTGATGGTGCTGTGAAAGCTGCTACAGCATATGGGAACATAGTGGATGCCATTGATGATGCTCTTAAAGCAGCACAGGCAGCTGTGGAAGCTGCTAATCAAGCAGCAGAATTGGTAAGTCAAGATTGTTAGAAATGTTAATTAAAATGATTTTCTACAACATGACTGTTAGCCATAGCAACTTGTCGTACTTATAGTTAGAATAAGGCTTTCTCTGGTTTTCTTTAGGTTGTATAAATTATAAAATTTATTACAAGATCATACTCATTATAGGAGAGTGGGCCTGTTGAGCTGTGAAAGGAGTGGGGTATTAACAGGATTGGTACCGAAAGGCCTTTATGAATATTATTCTGGCTTCAGTCATTTTATATATATAACTGGTATTTTGTATTTAATATGGTAATTTGTAAAACAATATATTAAATAAATAACAATATTAAAATTGTTCTTACAAACTCTTTAGATACTGATGTAACTTATGATATAAAATAGTACAAATGTCAATGGTATTTTATTTATCATAGAATATTTTTCATGTATGTAAGTTTTGTTTAATACAAGTCATGTACTAAATAAACTATATATGTAAGAGTAACTCTGTGAAATGCATATAAAAGATTGTTGCAGTATGAACTAACATAAAGTTGTTGGTGCATGAATTATATTATTTCATGAGGGTTACAGGTAGTAATCCCAGGCTATATTTTTATAATATCCAGCAGAGGAGCTCATTGGAACTGCCAAGCCCTTCTAGGCTGTCCTCTTGTATCAGGTATCTTTAAGCAGAGGTCTGACTTAGAAGCCTGACAACCTGACAGATATTGCTTAAATGAAATCCTTGAGCTAATTAAACTGAGAGAACCAAAGCAAATTTGTGAATATAGCATTAGAAAATAGCAGAAGTGATGTGTTAGTAAAATGTTTTAAATAGTTTGTTAATATTTGCTGTAGTCTGATGGAATGGCAGGAAGAGCTGAAGGGTCCAAAAACAGAAGTATTGAATTACTAGAGGAAGCTCAGAAACCCAGAAGAAAGTAGATGATGGTAAGTTTACTTACAAAACAAATTAATCAACAGTGATTATTACTTCTAAGTTGAAGAACTTGTACTGTTTCAATCACATTTTAAATTGGAGAAGTTTGACTTTTCAGCTGTTTTGAGATTTTATTCCAAGTTGATGAATACTGTTTTGGTTTTTAAGTTGTTTAAGATATCACTATGATATGTTTTTCATTGAGTGGGTTCTTTTAGGCTATTTGTTGAAAATAGTCCATATAATATTAACAAGTTAGTTTTTATTTTCTTAAAACTTGCTATGAACTACTTTTACAATGAAAAGGTTTTAGGCTTAAGTTCACAAATACAATTTACACTTCCAGTAGTATCTCTTTACAAACCTGATGATTAATTTAATAAAGTACAAAAGTGAATATAAGTGAACACTTACTACCTTCTCATTTACTCCTGAGATTAATAATACACCTTTGGCTGGCTGACACTCACTAACTGCTTATTCATATTTATAACTAGTATACTCATCTAAATGTTAGTTGAAATTATGGTGTATTATCCTTCTGTACCCTTATTGTTAAAACTTTATAATAGTTTCAGGTTAATAAAGGTGTTTTTATGATCTGTTAGGATATGTAATAGTTTCATGTTGGTACAGGTGTTCTTGTTATAATTTGATAAGTAATTTAATAGTTTCATGTTGGTACAGGTGTTCTTGTTATAATTTGATAACCAATGTAATAGTTTCAAGGTGATACAGGTGTTCTTGTTATAATTTGATAAGTAATGTAATAGTTTCAAGGTGATACAGGCATTCTAGTTATAGTTAAGATATATAATATTTTCAGGTTCATAAAGGTATTATTATGATCTGCTAAAATACGTAATAATTTCAGGCTAATACAAGTGTTCTTGTTATAATTTGCTAAGATAAATAGTTTCACGCTGATAAAGGTATTGTTCTAATATGTAAGGATATGTAATAGTTTCACGTTGATGCAGGTATTGTTATAATCTTTTAAGATATGTAATAGATTCCAACTAGTAAATGATAGTGTTATTATTATAATATGTTAAAATTAAATAGTTACCTATTTGTTGTGATACTGTTATTGTTATAATATGTTATGATGAAATAGTTTCCAGTAGTTAAATATATTGTTATTGTTATAATATGTTAAGATATTTAATAGTTTCAGGTATTGTTGTTGTTTCAAGTTGTTTGACCTCTGTTAATTTGTTGTTAATTTCAAAGTATTTAAAGTTATGTAAAGATTTCAGGTTGATGAAATGTTTTTCAGATTAATTTAAATATTACTTTTTAGTACAAATGAGCTAACAAGTTACAATATATACAGTTACTATAGATATCAACTAGCAAGTTAGAATATATACAGTTACTATAGATATCAGCTAGCAAGTTAGAATATATACAGTTACTATAGATATCAGCTAGCAAGTTACAATATATACAGTTACTATAGATATCAGCTAGCAAGTTAGAATATATACAGTTACTATAGATATCAGCTAGCAAGTTAGAATATATACAGTTACTATAGATATCAGCTAGCAAGTTATAATATATACAGTTACTATAGATATCAGCTAGCAAGTTATAATATATACAGTTACTATAGATATCAGCTAGCAAGTTATAATATATACAGTTACTATAGATATCAGCTAGCAAGTTAGAATATATACAGTTACTATAGATATCAGCTAGCAAGTTACAATATATACAGTTACTATAGATATCAGCTAGCAAGTTAGAATATATACAGTTACTATAGATATCAGCCAGCAAGTTATAATATATACAGTTACTATAGATATCAGCTAGCAAGTTAGAATATATACAGTTACTTTAGATATCAGCTAGCAAGTTAGAATATATACAGTTACTATAGATATCAGCTAGCAAGTTAGAATATATACACTTACTATAGATATCAGCTAGCAAGTTAGAATATATACAGTTACTATATAGATATCAGCTAGCAAGTTAGAATATATACAGTTACTATAGATATCAGCTAGCAAGTTACAATATATACAGTTACTATAGATATCAGCTAACAAGTTAGAATATATACAGTTACTATAGATATCAGCTAGCAAGTTAGAATATATACACTTACTGTAGATATCAGCTAGCAAGTTAGAATATATACAGTTACTATAGATATCAGCTAGCAAGTTAGAATATATACAGTTACTATAGATATCAGCTAGCAAGTTACAATATATACAGTTACTATAGATATCAGCTAACAAGTTAGAATATATACAGTTACTATAGATATCAGCTAGCAAGTTAGAATATATACAGTTACTATAGATATCAGCTAGCAAGTTAGAATATATACAGTTACTATAGATATCAGCTAGCAAGTTAGAATATATACAGTTACTATAGATATCAGCTAGCAAGTTAGAATATATACAGTTACTTTAGATATCAGCTAGCAAGTTAGAATATATACAGTTACTATAGATATCAGCTAGCAAGTTAGAATATATACAGTTACTATAGATATCAGCTAGCAAGTTAGAATATATACAGTTACTATAGATATCAGCTAGCAAGTTAGAATATATACAGTTACTATAGATATCAGCTAGCAAGTTAGAATATACATACAGTTACTTTAGATATCAGCTAGCAAGTTAGAATATATACAGTTACTATAGATATCAGCTAGCAAGTTATAATATATACAGTTACTATAGATATCAGCTAGCAAGTTACAATATATACAGTTACTATAGATATCAGCTAGCAAGTTATAATATATACAGTTACTATAGATATCAGCTAGCAAGTTAGAATATATACAGTTACTTTAGATATCAGCTAGCAAGTTAGAATATATACAGTTACTATAGATATCAGCTAGCAAGTTAGAATATATACAGTTACTATAGATATCAGCTAGCAAGTTATAATATATGCAGTTACTATAGATATCAGCTAGCAGGTAGAATATACAGTTACTATAGATATCAGCTAGCAGATTAGAATATATACAGAGATTACTATATAGATATCAGCTGGCAAGGATTAAGAATATATACAGTTACTATAGATATCAGCTAAGTTAGAATATATTAAGTTACTATAGAATATCAGTTAGCAAGTTACAATATATACAGTTACTATAGATATCAGCTAGCAGGTTAGAAGATATATGCAGTTACACTATAGATATCAGCTAGCAGGTTGGGATATATATACAGTTACTATAGATGATCAGCTAGCAAGTTAGAATATACAGTTACTATATGGATATCAGCTAGCAAGTTAGAATATATGCAGTTACTATAGATATCAGCTAGCAAAGTTAGAATATATACAGTTACTATAGATATCAGCTAGCAAGTTAGAATATATACAGTTACCATAGATATCAGCTAGTAAGTTTACAACATATACAGTTACTATAGATATCAGCTAGCAGAGTTAGAATATATACAGTTACTATATAGATATCAGCTGCATAGTTACAATATATATACAGTTACTGTAGATATCCTGCAAAGGTTAGAATATATACAGTTACTGGCAGATATCAGCTAGCAAGTTAGACATATACAGTTACTATAGATATCAGCTAGCAAGTTATAATATATACAGTTACTATAGATATCAGCTAGCAAGTTAGAATATATACAGTTACTATAGATATCAGCTATATAATATATACAGTTACTATAGATATCAGCTAGCAAGTTAGAATATATACAGTTACTGTAGATATCAGCTAGCAAGTTAGAATATATACAGTTACTATAGATATCAGCTAGCAAGTTATAATATATACAGTTACTATATAGATATCAGCTAGCAAGTTAGAATATATACAGTTACTGTAGATATCAATACTAGCAAGTTAGAATATACACAGGTTACTTTAGATATTTACTTGGGACAATGACTAACAAACCATATTATGTTGATAATATACTTTGTCAAAGATAAAAATTGAATCATTAAGGTTTCACAAACTATTTGTTTTTTTAATGCTTGGATGCCATCATACATTGTTAATAACTTCCACTGAAGGTAAGTTTAAATAGTTGAGAACTGAAACTAGATAATATACCATATTTTGTACACTGGACAAACTAAGATTCTGTAATTTAATAAAACAGTTTTAAAAATGAAAATTTTTCGACATACCTAGACAGAAGACAGCATTGTATAGACTATAGTTAATATTAATTAATGTACATTTCAATGTGAATTTTTTAAATACTAAAACAAGCATTTCTGGATGTTTGGCAGCACTATACCCTCAACTAGAACAAGCTAAAGATGGAGTTCAAATGGTGGCAGAGCAGAATGGAAGAAACTTGTCGAGAATTAGACATCATACAGAAAGAACTGGATAAAGCTTCCTTATATCTTCAGGTATTTATTTTAATTTTGATAGATATGATTACAAAAAAATAACTTTGTAGCTTTTCTTTGGTGTATCTGCTTTATTCAAAATATGCTTGGATACACAGATTATACTGTCATCTCTGTCACATTGGCAACAATCTTATTTATGTGTAGAATATCACTAAACACGCTATACTGTACATCTGATGTCAGTAGACAACAATCTTGTTCATATGTAAGAATATCACTATGCACGCTATACTGTGCGTCTGATGTCAGTGGACAACAATCTTGTTCATATGTAGAATATATCACTAAACGCGTTATACTATACGCGTCTGATGTCAGTAGACAACAATCTTGTTCATATGTAGAATATCATTAAACCGCGTTATATAATACGGTCTGATGTCAGTAGACAACAATCTTGTCCATATGTAGAATATCATTAAACACGCTATACTATGCGCCTGATGTCAGTAGACAATGATCTTGTTTGTTGATTGTTATACTGAGCAAATAATCTTTTGTATACTCTCTGGAAGTTATTGCACAGGAAGCAGCCAATAATTCCCTGGCTGCTGAAGCACATAGCTAAGGGAGCTCTTGATCGCGTGTCCAAGACATTACTGATAAACTACCAGAGGATTATGAAAAGCGAGGCTAACCAAGTACCTTGTCAGTTATGAAAGTGCTAAACATGCTTTAGAAGCAGCACATAATTATGGTATGTTTTTATTTTTTTCAGAAGATGGACTTTTTATTCATTTCTTATATATTATGCATTTACAATTTGATATAATGTAGGTGAATTATGATACATATTTGCCTCAAAGTAGTTCCAGTTCTCCATTAAAGGGGTAAAATAGTTGTGTGAACATTTTTGTCACCTAATCAGTTGTTATATAATGTCTGAACACTCTTGTCATCTAATCAGTTGTTATATAATTTTTCGTTATTCTTGTCATTTAATCATTGGTTATTACTTCATGAACATTCTTGTCATCCATATACTTCATGAACATTCTTGTCGTCTAATCATTGGTTATATACTTCATGAACATTCTTGTCATCCATATACTTCATGAACATTCTTGTCATCTAATCATTGGTTATATACTTCATGAACATTCTTGTCATCTAATCATTGGTTATATACTTCATGAACATTCTTGTCATCTAATCATTGGTTATATACTTCATGAACATTCTTGTCATCTAATCATTAGTTATATACTTCATGAACATTCTTGTCGTCTAATCATTGGTTATATACTTCATGAACATTCTTGTCATATAATCATTAGTTATATACTTCATGAACATTCTTGTCATCTAATCATTGGTTATATACTTTCATGAACATTCTTGTCATCTAATCATTGGTTATATACTTCATGAATATTCTTGTCATCTCATCATTTGGTTATATACTTCATGAACATTCTTGTCATCTATTCATTGGTCATATACTTCATGAACATTCTTGTCATATCTATCATTGGTTATATACTTCATGAACATTCTTGTCATCTAATCATTGGTTATATACTTCATGAACATTCTTGTCATCTAATCATTAGTTATATACTTCATGAACATTCTTGTCATATAAACATTGGTTATATACTTCATGAACATTCTTATCATATAATCATTGGTTATATAGTTCATGAACATTCTTGTCGTATAATCATTGGTTATATACTTCATAGACATTCTTGTCATTATAATCATTGGTTATATACTTCATAGAACATTCTTGTCATGTCATCATTGGTTATATACTTCATGAATTTCTTGTCATCTAATCATTGGAGTTATATACTTCATGAACATTCTTTAATATAATCATTGGTTGTATACTTCATGAACATTCTTGTCATTATAATCATTAGTTATATATACTTCATGGTTATTCTTATCCTCTAATCTT